>NC_140071.1:138077005-138314532 GCF_964194135.1 Talpa europaea | reverse complement strand
GGGCCTGACACTGTGGCTTTATTAGGCTCAGACTTGTTGCTTACCTCAGGGGTAGCCTGAGGGCTAATTAATGGAGCAACTGGCTGAGAGATCCAGAGCTTTCCACCCAGGCTATGTGAATGAAACCCCTGAGGTAAATTACCTTGTTCCTGGGCTTTAGTTTTCTGACTACGAAATAGGAATATTATTTGCTTTTTGGACTCACAAAGTATGTTGAGATGAGTAAGGGAGATAATAGATGGGAATCCCTTCCCGAAGAGGTTGGTTTAATGTGTTCCAGGGTGCCCGTGGGGGCCTGTCCTCCCTGCTGAGCCGGCTTCCCTCAATATCCCTGTGTGTCTGGGGCCCCACCCAGGACCCGCCCGGCCAAGCCCAGCTGAAGCTCGTAGGGCTCCAATTTAGTAGGTCAGTTTCAGTCTAACATCCTGGCATTTTTTACTCGTCTGGACAAATGAGGGCCAGGAAGTCTCATACTGGAATTGTTAGGGGGAAAGGATGTCCTGCGCAAACTCCGTACAGGCTTTGTAGATGCCACCCCCACTCCATCAAGACACTGGGAACTCCAAAGCCTGTATGGAGTTTGCACAGGACATCCTTTCCCCCTAACAGGACCAGCACAAACATTTGTCCACAGCCTCTGTGACCATGAACATCACGGTGCTTGACTCTGCCCTTTGGCCATGGTTGTATCCCCAGTGCCTGGCACTCAATTAATAGTTTCTGGACACATAAAGGAATCAAGAAGAACTAGGAAAAGAAGACTAGATGAGGCAGAAATATTGCCTCCAGTGATGTAGACTAGTCAAGATGCCTAGCCGTGAAGGTAGAAGTCAAGGAACTGAAGCAACCCCCCACCGAGGCCGAGGAGCCTCGAGGCAGGGAGCCCTGGAGAGGTGAACGAGGGCCTGCAGGGTCCATGGTGGGCATCTGGGATCAGAGGACAGACATCCCAGGCTCCACACAGGGCGACACCCCAAGTGAAGACATTTTTCTTGCCTTCTGTGCATGCTTTTGGTGACGCTTTGGTGGCTCGAATTTATCAGCATCAGCAGGGCAAGATTCTAGATACTTTCCTTCGTGACTGAGTTCATCCACGGAGGCATCGTAGCCAGAGGGAGGTTGGGCAATGACTGATGGGTAAAGATTTACTGGGCACCGTGTTCCGGGCACTGCGGCAGACAGAGGGCTGCAGACACACAGCGAGGAAATCCGTGACCTTTAGTAACGGAGTCTGAAAGGGCAGATGGCCAAGGCACTGATCATTATTGTCTACTTGAGATGTATTTTATAATAAAAGGATATTTCACAACCTTGTCATGAGAGCGTAGAAGAGGGTTCAGGTTTGTGCAGGGGGAGGAGGAGGGTGGAGAAAGGCTACAGACATTTGAACCAAGTTTTGAAAGGAAGGATCAGCTGGTGCAAGCAGGCGAGAGGCATTCAGGAAAGTAGAAACAACATGTGCAAAGGCCCGGTGACTGGAAGTTGCAAGGCCGATTCAGAAGCTCAGGCAGCAGGGGGTGATGGACAAAGGCGAAGGGGGAGTCAAGTTGCTAATAAGTTGTGCCGTGTCCCGACTAGAGAGGCAGTTACTGCCAAGACAGAGTGACAGCATCAGAGTTGATGTTAGAGCTTATTAAAGGAGAAAGAAGAAGAACCGGTCGGGAAGCCAGTCAAGAGGCGGTGGAGTCTGGCTGCACCGCGAAGATGAAGCGCTGGGACATGGGGAGGGGGGTGGACTGGGGTGACAGCATCAAGGCAACATTTCTGCAGCAGGAAGAACTGACAGTGTGGAGGACAGTTGTTTTCGGAGGGTGAGAGAAGGAAGACGCTGACTCAGGTTTCCAGCTTGAGACGTGGGTGGCGGTGTGGCCTGGGGAGGAGGGGGTTTGGGGAACAATGGGCAGTTCAGGGCTGGACCTAGCACTGACCGTCTCAGGGACACGCAGGTCAACCGTGCGCTAGGCACTAGATCTGACCTTGGGCTAAAGAAATGGATTTGGAAGGCCGCACATAGATGTTTGAGGACAGGTAGTGGAGGAGGCTGCTGAGAAACAGTAAGTTCTAGAGAAGACCCTCAGGAACTCCCACATCAGGGAAAGGCAAAGGGAAAAGGCGACGGAGGAGGTTAGGAAGGGAAGGTTAGTAAAGCGGAGGAGAAGCAGGAGAAACGGAGGTTGGTGCTATGCTGGGGGCTGTGGACTCAGGACAGGCTGATTTCTACTTTCTCTCGACCCAAAGCCAGGACTGCAACTCACACCTGAAAATAAGCCCTTCCCACTCCTTTTTTTTTTTTTTTAATAAATTTTATTTTTATATTCCCATACAATTGCAAACCCTTTATTTTGACCCCAATCCCTCCCCTCCCCGCCCCCTACCTCCCCTAGAGTGTCTCTGGTTCATAGTTTTTTGTTGATTTTGATTTTCACTTTCTTATAGTTATTCTTTTTCCTGGTCCCTTATTTAAGTTTTCTAGATTCCTGCTATGAGTGAGACCATCCGGTATTTTTCTTTTTCTTTCTGGCTTATTTCGCTGAGCAGGATCCCTTCCAGCGCCATCCATGTTGCTGCAAATTGCCTGTGTTTATCTTTTTTGAATGCTGAGTAATATTCCATGGTATATATGTACCACATCTTCTTGATCCAGTCATCTATTTTTGGGCATTTGGGCTGTTTCCAAAGCTTAGCTATTGTAAACAGTGCTGCTATCAACATAGGGGTGCAGGTGTTCTTTGGAATTGATGTTTCTGTGTCCTTTGGGTAAATACCTAGGAGTGGAATTGTTAGGGGGAACAGGATGTCCTAAAGCTAATTTCATACAGGCTTTGTGGACTCCACCCCCACCCCAGGCCAAAGCCAAAGACACTGGAAACTCCAAATCCCATCACCACCAAAGGGAAGGTAGCTGGGACCTAAGGTGGGGTTAAACAGCCAGGTGGATATAAAAGGCAGACACGTGGACTTTGGAGGGGGTCCCCCATTTTGGCTCTCCGCCAGCTCGCAGCGTCCGGCCAGCTCTGAGCGTGCCTTTGGGTTTCCAGGTCGGCGGATCGGGTAGGATGCATTAAAGACTTTATTTCCCTATTTTCTCCCTGAGTTGTACATTTTCCTTATTTCCTTTTTCCTTGTAAATAAACCTTTTATGAACCTTTTGTGTGTGCCTGTAGTGGAGTATTCATAAGTCCCTTTTAAGCGCGCGGGTGAGGACCCACAGCCAGGAACCTGTTCAATATCAGGGCTGCTCTATAACAGAATTGCTGGATCATATGGAAGCTCTATAAAAATTTCAATGTCATTCTTCAAAGAAATAGAACAATTATTGATGAAATTCATATGGAATCACGAAAAACCCCAACTAGCCAAAGCTCTCCTGAAAAAAAAAAAGAAGGGAATGGAGGCATCACACTTCCAGACTTCAAAATAGACTACAAAGCCATAATCATCAAAACTGCATGGTATTGGAACAAGAACAGACACACAGACCAATGGAATCGAATAGAAAATCCAGAAATAAACCCACAGATTTATGGTCAACTAATCTTTGACAAAGGAGCAAAGAATATGCATTGGAGCAAAGAAAGTTTGTTCAATAAATGGTGCTGGGAAAACTGGGTCGCTACATGCAAAAGAATGAAGCTTGACCACTACCTCACACCTTCCCACTTCTGTGGGGCCCTTCTCACTCACTGGCGGGGCAGCAGCTTGGGGGCTTAGCACCTTTCTGGCCTCATTACCCGGCTCCCTAACCTGACTGTTTCCCCACTGGAGTCCTGACTCCCTGTCTTTGCTCAAACTCCTGTAAGGAGACTCTTGATTCACATCTTTCTTCAACATTCCTGTTCCTGAAGCTTGGCTCCTAAGACACAAGTCTTGCTGCTCAGAGTCCAGGTCTCTCCCTTCCCTGGTGTTAGAATCCCGCGCTGCTCCATCTAGCTGTCCTCACGCACTTATCCCGTCAATGCCTGGAATTATCTTGCCTTGCTTCTACTTCCTGGGAGCATCTGGTGGTGTTTGGGCAGCTCCTGCCAGCAAATAAGCAAGTGATAAACAGACTCTCATATTACTGCAGTGTCCTTAAAGTGATTACTTCCTAAAACTGCTACTGATTCAACAGCATCTTCACTCTGTGCTTGCTTTTTGCAATCTCGGGTGCCCAGTGGTGCTGGCATCGCCCTGGGGGCAGAGGAGGGAGAGGGGAACAAAATCACCCAGCTTCCCTCATGGGGCTTTCCTCTCTACCAGGGGAGCACAGGTCAGGAATTTCAGTGCAGTGTGCCAGGAGGAGAAAAATCAAGCCCCTGTGAGGAATGGGGAGGCAGGGAGGCAGGGCAGGGATTATTTTTCACAAGAGCTGGAAGGAAAAACATCACTGAGGAAAGGAACTGGAGCTGAGCCCTAGAAGTGAGACACACGCACAGCAATAAAGTGAGCACTGCTTTTTTAGGGGACCTGCATGGATTGCAGCGAGAATTTGCAAGGACAAAGGCCCTGAAGTTGACTTGACCCTTATGTTAAAGAAGTAAGTGTTCCCCTCTGGGGTGTAAATTGTCAGAGAGGAGGGTGGGGGCAGGAGGCCATCCTGAAGATTGGTTAAGTCACATTTTCATTCAAAGAAGTGTATTTGGCTGCAGGAGCTAACACTATCTGTCTTCCATTTCCAAAGGAGCCTTCTGGATGTTGTGCTGGGAATAGATCACAGGGTGAGATCAGAAACTGGGAGACAAGTGAGCAGGCAACAGTAACAACCGGAGCAGAGGAGAGATCACAGCCCCCAGGAACAGGCTGCTGCGGTGGGGGAGGCGAGACTATGGGCTGGATTCTGGGCATCATGTAAAGGTAGGGCACGCAGTCTGGACACACTTCAGGAACATGGACGTCAAGGGCGGCCTCAGGTCTGGGGTCGCAGCAAGAGCAATGGCAGGCCACTCCCTTGGTGCAGGTGAATGAGGCAGGGAGCTCAGTGTTGGACATGTTCTATGATGGGGGGAGTATATTCACTTGCAGATTCAAACAAGCAGTAGGAAAAAACAGGAGAGAGCCAAAAACAGAAAAAAGGGAGCAGGATCTAAGGGGAAAAGAGGAGTTCAAGAGGTTTGTTGTTGTTTCTCAAAGATGGGAACTTGGGAAGCATATTTTGTGCAGGGGGAGACGTTCCCTGGAGAAGGAAAAGGGATGGATGAAGGGAAAGGGTGAGAACTGGTGGCGCCCTGGCAGAGCAGGTGGCTGGGGTCGCCTGGTGCCAGGGGAGGGGTGAGCCCTGGGTGGGAACCTGGGGCCCAGACAGGCCTTCCTGGTAGCGGGAGTGACCGGGAAAGGGGACAGACTCTTCCACGACAGGGTTTTTACCTCTTAGCTTATGACTTGGTCTTGAGATCAACACTGTGCTTTGAGACTCTCTTAGTGACTTCAAAAAGTAAATGAGATTTAAACTTAGTTGCAAGAGTAAGAATTGCCCAACAAAAGCTTAATGTCAGTTGCAGGTGTGTGTATGTAGGCACTGGGTGTTGCAAAAAATATTTTTTATAGAACATTTGCCCAGGAGAGTGGGAGGAAATGAAGTGGGGACTCATCAGATAAAGTCAGAGACTGGAGTTAATGGTCATATGGGGAACATTTTTATGTAAACCAAAGATTAGAACGTAGACTCCTGAGATAGACTCCTGAGAGCCGGGCCTCAGACCTGCTCAGCAACCGCAGCCGCGCCCTCCCGCCTCCCCCGGAAAACTAAACTTGTGTGTGAATGTTATAGAGCAACCCCGATATTAAACGGGTTCCTGGCTGTGGGTCCTCACCCGCGCGCTTTAAAGGGACTTATGAATACTCCACTACAGACACACACAAAAGGGTTAATAAAAGGTTTATTTACAAGAGAAAAGGAAATAAGGAAAATGTACAACTCAGGGAGAAAATAGGGAAATAAAGTCTTTCATGCGTCCTACCCGATCCGACAACCTGGAAACCCAAAATCACCCTCAGAGCTCACCGGACGCTCCGAGCTGGCTGAGAGCCCAAAAATGGAGAGCCCCCAAAGCCCACGTGTCTGCCTTTTGTATCCACCTGGCTGCTTAAGCCCACCCTCAGGTCCCAGCCACCTTCCCTTGGGTGGTGATGGGATTTGGAGTTCCCAGTGTCTTTGGCTTTGACCTGGGGGTGGGGTGGAGTCCACAAAGCCTATATGGAATTTGCTTTGGGACAGCCTTTTCCCCCTAACATGAATATTTCAGGGAATATTTCCATGACTGGATGCTCACCAGTTTAAAAGTTTTACATTTCAGGATGTCGGTTTCTTCTCTCTTGAAAAACAGGGCCCCACACCCCTCCACCAGTGATTAGAGGTGGAGAGGGCCCACCCACAGCAGGACCTGAGAACTGGGTATACGTGACCAGTTGACCTCATGCTGGATACCAGCCTGGGTGGCTTTTCTCCTTCTGGGGGGTTCTAAATCCGCTACCAAAAAACTATCATGAGAACACCAGGAAATCTTGTGTCCAGACTTTAGTCGGGAATGGAGCTCGCTGGCTTTCATGCACACACGCTGTGCACCCTGCACTCCCCGCCATTCGAATGGACGCCTGGGCTAAGCTTTAGGCCCATAATCTCTTCCCCTTTCAAGATGTGGTGTTGGATCTCCAGGTGATTCCAGCGGATCCTAACTTTCCTTAGAAAAACTTCACGCACTCTAACGACTTTCTATGCCTCTGCTGCTGAACTAGTTTTCCCTTGTAAAAACACATGAATGGGTACCAGGAAAGAATCTGTCAACAGATGGTGGGAAGTAGCCACTTGTTATGTTTAATTCTACGGAGCTCAGGTCATTTCCCAGACATTGTAATTTGGAATAATAAAAGTCCTTCTCCACTTCTGCATCTACCTGGAAAGCATTTCCCCCTTGCGATGTTATTCTCGATTATGTTTTGATTCATAGTCACATGTCACCTATATAAAATTTGAAACGCTGAACAGAAATGGAGATAAAATTTAAGTGGAGAATCAAAGTTCATGGAAACCGCAGTCTCCACGAGCAGCAGCGCTCGCCCCTGGAACACGACACCCGTGGCGCACCCGCGAGTGGAAATACCCCGCGACTCGCCTTCCACTGCCGCGGGGATTCGTCTACACCCGGGGATTCGTCTACACCCGGGGAAAGCTCACCATGAGACAGGAGCAGGGAGCGCGCGCCGCCCGCGGACCCCGGCTCCCCGCGCTGCTCTCCCCCGACCCTCACATGTTTTTTTTACTGTAAAACGTGTCTTTGGAGACCCGCAGGCCGCGCCCCCCGCAGGTCGGTGCCGAGCCGGCGCCCGCGCATCCCGGTGCGGAGCCCCTCCCCGGGGAGTCGGCGCTTCGGAAAGTGGAACCGCGGGGCGCCCGGGCGGGGACACCCCGGCAGCGGCGGCCGCACGTGGGCGCCGGCAGGACGCGGGGAACCGGAGGGCCGCGGGCTCCCCGGAACCGGCCCGAGCCCGGCGCGCACCGCCCGCGAGCCCCGTGGGGGCCGCGCCTGGGGCGCCCGGGCCGGGCCGCCCGCGACGCGCCGGGGCGCAGGGCTCGGCCCGCGGGGGGACGCCCCGCGCTGCGGCAGGGGCGCGGCTCGCGGAGGGGCGAGGCCGGGGCGCTGTCCGGGGCGCCGGGCCGGGCCGTCGGCGGAGCCGCAGAGCCGCGCGGGCGCCCGTCCAGGCCCGGGGCGCGCGGGGGGCGCGGGGAGCGGCGCGCGGCCCGGGGGCGCCCCCTCCAGCTCGCGGGGCTCCTCGTGCCCCGGCCCGCCCGGGGAGTGAGCCCGGGTCCCCGGGGGGCGCCTCCCGGGGCGGCGAGGAGCGGCGGCGCGCCGGGCGGGGCGCGCACCCCGCGCGGGAGGGGCGGTTGCCCAGGAACGGTCCGCGCCGCCCGCGCGGCTGCGCGAGCGTGCGCGTGCGCGCTAGTGCGCGCGCCCCGGCTCCCACCCCGTCGGCCGCGCGCCGGCCCCGCCACCCTCCCGGGGCCAGGGGCGCCGGCCGGGCCCCGGGGACGCGCCGCTCGCGCCCGCGCGCCCCCGCCCGAGCCGGCCGCGCCGCGAGGGGCGGGGCGGGGCGGGGCGGGGGCGGGGCGCGCGCGGGGGCGCGGGGGCGCGGCGGCCTCGCGCTCGCCCTCGCGCGTGCCGGGACGCCCCGCGGGGGGCGGCGCGATTGTGAGGTGGCGCTGACGCACGTTCCGGCTTCTTAAGCGGCGGGCGGCGGGGCGGCGGCGCCCGAGCCGGTCTCGGGAGGCGGCGGTGACCGCCGCGAGGGGCGGCGGCGCCGCGGTCCGGCCCCGCTGCCGTCCCGCCGCCCCGCCCGCCGCCGCGCCCGCCGCCCATGAGGGACCTCGGCCTGGGGCTGCTGCCGGCCGGCCCGCTCCGCCCCGGCAGCCCCGGCGCCCGGCTCCGCGGCGGGGCGCCCCGGCCCGACGCCCCGCGCGCCGCCGCCCCGCCCTTCGGGCCGCTCGCGCCCGCGCCGTGGCCGGCCCCCCGCCCCGAGCCCGCCCCGCCCGGCGCGGCCCCCCCGGCCGGCGCCCCCGCCGCGCGCGCCGCGCCCCCGCCGAGCCGGCCGGCCGAGCGGCGGCGGCCCGGCCCGACCCCGCCGGCGGCCGCGGAGCCGCCCCCCCCGCCGCGGCCCGGCGCGAGCGCGACCCGCCCCCCGCCCGCCCCGGACGCCCCGCCGGGCCCGCCGCTCCCCGCCCCCGCGCCCGCCCCCCGCCGCCGCCGCGCCGCCTCCCCGCGGGCCCTCAGTCCGCGGCCGCCGCCGCCGCCGAGCAGCCAGCCGCGCCGCGCCCGCGCCCCGGACGCCCGGCCGCCCGCCCCGCGCCCCGGCCCCGGCCCCGGCCCCGGCGCGGCCGCGCCCCATGCGGGCCTGGCCCCCGCGCCGCCGCCGCCGCTGAGCCCCGCGCCGGGCGCCATGGAGCCCGCGAACCGCCCGCTGCTCGGCAGCCCCGGCCCGCTGCTGCCCGGCGGGGCGCTGGGCGCGGGCGCCTTCGGCAGCCTGCAGAGCCCCGACCTGCCGCTCCCGGGCGCCGGCGGCGGCGGCGGCGCGGGCGGCGGCGCGGGGCCGCCCGGCGGCGCGGGGGGCGGCGGCTCCGCGTCGCCGCCGCTGCCCGGCTTCGGCGCGCCCTGGCCGGTGCCCGCCGCGTCGCCGCCGCCCCCGCAGCCGCCGCCGCCGCCGCCGCCGCCGCCCCAGCAGCCGCCGCCGCCGCCGCCCGGGCCGCCCGCCGCCGCCGCCGCCGCGGGGAGCCCCGCGCTGCCCAGCCCCGACGCGGACGGCGGCTTCTACGCGGGGCTGCCCGCGCCCGCCGGCCCGGCCTTCTTCCCCGGCTTCGCGCCCGTCGCGCCGCACGGCTGCGCGGGGCTCGGCGGCGCGGCGGGCGGCGGCGGCTTCGGCGGCGCGGGCGGCCCCGGCGGCCCCTTCGCGGCGCCCGCGGGGCCCGCGCCGCCCGCGCTCGGCCTCCCCGCGCCGCCCGCCGCCGCGCCGCCGCCGCCGCCCAGCCGCCGCTCGCCCGTCAGCCCGCAGCTGCAGCCGCCGCACCCCGCGGCCGCCGCCTTCCTGCCGCCGCGCAGCGCGCTCGGCCACCACCAGGTAGGCGCGGGCCCCGCCGCGAGCCCCCGGCCCCCCGGCCCCCCGGGCCCCCCGAGCCCGGGCGCCCCCTCGAGCCCCCCGACCCTCGAGCCCGGGCGCCCCCCGACCCTCGAGCCCCCTGATCCTCGAGCCCGGGCGCCCCCCGATCCTCGAGCTCGGGCGCCCCCCGATCTTCGAGCCCGGGCGCCCTCGAGCCCCGAGTCCTCGGCACTCCCCCTTAAGCCCCCCGATCCTCGAGCCCGGGCGCCCCTCGAGCCCTCGGCACCCTCTCCTCGAACCCCCGTCCCCGAGCGCCCTTCGAGCCCGCGGCACCCCCTCCTCGAGCCCCCCATGAGCCCCTCGGAGGAGCGGGGCCGTGGGCAGCGAACTTGGGCCGGGGCGAGGCCCGGGGCGGGGGGGAGCCCGGACCCCGCCGGCGTCCAGGGGGCGCGCGGGCGGGGGCCTGGGGTGCCCCCCCAGCCCGCTGTCACCCGCCGCCCAGCGGGTCCCGACGGCGCCCGCGCCCCAGCCCCGGGCCGGGTCCCCCGGTGTCGGGAGCGGCGTCGCGGGAGTCCCGGAGGCCGCCCCGGTGCTGGGAGCGGTGTCTCCCCGGGAGCGGGGCGTAGGGGCGTAGGGGCGGCCTGACCCGGGTCTGGATTACGGGGCGGGGGGGAGGGGCGCTGTCGGGGGCGCGCCCCGGGGCCCTCGAGGCGGCCCCGGACCCGAGGAGCGCCCGCGGGTTCTGCTGGGGCGCGGGCAGCTTTGGGGGCGATCGCGCCTCGGGGCCCCGGCCCACGGGGTGGGAGAGAGGCCGGGGCTGGACCGTGGCCGCGCCCGCCCCGCCTGTAACTTTTCCGTTGACCAGTTCAAGTTCCCGAGGCCGGTCTGCGGGGCGGCGGCGCTGCCCGGGCCGGGGAGCCGCCCGCGTATGGGCCAGAGCAGCAGTTGGGGGGCTCGCCGGCGTCTCCCCGAGAAAGGAGAGGGAGCTTGGCCGCACAGATGCAAGCGGGGGGGGGGGGGGGGGGGTTTGAAATAATGTCCCGCTCCTCTGTGATTTGCATCACCTTGAGCAACAACTGTCTTTTGTGTCGCAGGGTTTGATCTCTAGGGGTTGCAGGGTCTAGGTTAGTGGGGGACCCGGCACAGGTCCCCGTGGACTGTGCGCGGCTTCTTGTGAAAAGACGGTCTAGCGGGGAGCACGAGAGGCCACGCGGCTGTCATGTGGCGTTTGGGGTCACTGGAGAACTGGGCACAGTGTCAGCGAGGAAAGTCAGGCCCTGGAGAATGGAGAACTGCGTCCCTGACCCCTTAGCCCTGCGTGTTTTGAGCTGTGTGGAGAGCATAGGAGACGCGCCTGTTGGTGGTGATGCCAGCGCTTAAATACGTCTGAAAAAAACAGGCGGTGCAGATCAGGTGTTTCTCTTTAATTGTCTTGTAGGCAGCAGGTTTGTCGGGAGTGTGAGGTTATTGACTTGTCTCCGAATGTCCACACTTCTTCGGTTAGCTCTCAGCACAGAACTATTCAAGTGTATAGAAACTTACTGAGAACGTAATGGCTCACAGGTCGTCCTTCTAAAAAACCTACAATTATAGTCTCTTGGTGGGTTTTCTATTCTTTGATGACTTGACTTTTCTTGCCATGGTTCTCGATTAGAATATAATTTACTTTTGAAAACGAATCAGCTTATTGGAGACTTATAATATTAAGATCTCTACCAGGCTCATCAAAGCATCCAGTTGTTTATCTTGAGTGGATCCACCTATGGGTTACATCAGATAATTGCTTAATAGTTCATGGGTGATTGAGTGGAATAAAAACAAAACCCTTTAAAGAAATTATACAACAATGGAAATAAAATATTTTAGATGCGTGAACAATGCAAAAAAAAAAAAAAGACATTTCCTATACTGTTCCTATCCCCCCAGAAAAGTTGTTTAATTTGTGCAAGAGAATACTGCCAGATGTGATCATGACCCATGTTTGCAGTGGTACAGGTTATCTAGAAAACTTAGTCTAAGTACTTCCCCATGGGTGGGACATTTAATTGGTAAAGACCATATTCTGGGCTATCTCTCTGCCTAGCAGAGTGTAGTAGCTTTAAGAGCACGATTTAGGTGATATCTTCAAGGATCTTCAAAATTAATTTCAATTTAGAAGTAAATTTTTTTTTTTTCATCTGAAGGGGAAAAACGTCACAGCGTGGTTCTAGTTCAGTGATTGTCCTGAAATAGCTGCTTGATTCCTTATGGTTCGTAGTAGACAAGAGTATGAAAATTCACCTAGCACTACATGAATATGTTTCCAAATAGCAAGATCTCAAGCCTATCGCTTTTTGTAAACTAGTCACAGTATATTCTGTTGCTCCTGTGTATTTCATTTTTTTAAGGTCATGTCAATTTTTAGCTCAGGCCTAAAACATGGATGGGAATTAGAAACTCCTTAAATGCCTCCAGTGTAAATCCCTGTGTTTTCCCCAGCCTCTTCTGAAACAGTCTCCTTGGAGCAACCACCAGAGCAGCGGCTGGGGCAGTGGAAGCATGTCGTGGGGAGCAGTGCATGGCAGAGATCATCGCAGAACTGGGAACATGGGCATGCCAGGAACTATGAATCAGATATCGCCATTGAAGAAACCATTTTCTGGTAATGTCATAGCACCGCCGAAATTTACTCGCTCCACTCCGTCACTGACTCCCAAATCGTGGATTGAAGACAATGTGTTCAGAACAGACAACAATAGTAATACACTCTTACCCTTGCAGGTAAGAACGGTATGTAAGTGGCTTTGTTTCTAATGTTAATCTTTCAGAGGAGGAGGAGTTTAGGTGGTGGTAGCATGTGGTAAAATCAGTGTATTCAAAAAAAGTTGTAGTTTGTAGGTATAGAATTTAATTATCAAAGGATAAAATACCTGCGTAGGAAAAAATGAGACTGTAAGGAATCCTCTAAGCACCAGTAGCAAATAAGCTTCACAACCGGTAGAAAATCGGCTGTATTTTCTTAAATACACATTGAAGCTTTTAATTGGCAACTCCTGGGGAATGCCTTAATACTCTTTGATTGACCCCCAAAATGAGTTTTTCCTACAGTACAACAAAATTTTAAAGTATTCATAATTATGCATAGATCTGATTCTGATGGACTGTATGTATATTAGAATATACTTGGTACAGCTGTGGTGATGACCCCGAATATTTGGGCCTTTTACGTCAAATTAAAATTCATCTTCACTGGTTCAGTGACCTTTTGTCTAAAAGTGGACTAACGGTTATGATCACTAGACATTTTTTCAGGCCTTTTAATACTTTGTTGAGATTACAGGTTAATGAAGTTTCTTATGACTATTTAGAATTAGATTTTTTTCTAAGACCTATAGAAGGTGGAACAAAGATGCAAGATAGACCTTTGATTGTTTTTGTTTTCTTCCTTTTTGGGGGGGGCGGGTATGGGAAAGAGAACTGCTTATTTCTGATGAAAACTTCTATGCTATTGAAGGTGAGATCTAGTTTGCAGTTGCCAGCTTGGGGCTCAGATTCACTCCAAGATAGTTGGTGCACTGCAGCCGGAGCCTCCAGAATAGACCAGGTAGGCTGCACAGTGGCTGTTCTTCAGGATTTTGACCAGGAGTTTAGTATTTATATTATGAACAGGATTTATTTATGATTCACTTTTCATTGATACCTCTTTAAACATATGTCAGTGCATTAAAGCAATTTATTTTTTAAGTGTCACTTGACTTAAACTATTTAAATGTGAAATGCTTCCTTTCCAAATTCAAAAGTAGTTCATAATCATTTTATCTTTCCAAAACATCATAAATTTGCGTGTGGAAAAAGAATGAAGTATTCAAGAGCACCTAACTTTAAACATCAGTCAAACTGAATAGATTCAATCTTCCTCCAGAATTATTTGCAATTAGGTACAAAATCCTATGTTTACTTAACATCCGACTTCATATTTCACTAATATGTTGCAGAATCTTTTAGTAAACTTTTAACATGAAATCTGTATTTGTCTTGAGATATATTTCTTAAAAAGCGCTATGTTCGTTTAGTTTTCTTCACCTTCATCTAAAACTTTATGGTAATAGTATTATTTCTTTATTCTAAATTTTGTTACTGCTTTCGTATATCAGCTTCTTCTAAGTGATTAGTTTCCTATGGAAAAACCCTGAGTCAGAAAGCTGGGAGTCTCTTAATCAATTGTTTTTCAAGCACTTTGTGGTTACAAACCTCCTCTCTGCAGACTAATACCGAATGCAGACTGAGTGCCAGAGGATGAGAATTGTTAGTGGACAAATAGCAAACTTAGTCCTCACACGTGAGGCTTCCTTAGCACAGAGCAGAGTCGAACGCACCTCCACACTGGGCGTGGCAGAGGAGCCCGTCTGGGGCTCCTCAACCTTGGCAGTGGCCCTTCCCTGGTGGTTAGGAGTAAGGACTGGGTAAATAAATAATACCTCTGTAAATCTCCTTCTAGTCTGGAGGTTAGCAGTGACCCACTAGCAGTTGTTTGAGACGAGGCCTCCCTATGTATCGAGGAAGGACGCCCTGGACCTCCCCTTAGAAATAAGTAGTTCACGCGCGCAGTTTGTATTTATCATCTTGTTGATATGAACTGGTTACGCATCTCTTTCTTACTCTTTCCTCCACTCTGGCTCGTTTATGCCAGCACCTTTATGTTACTCAAGTTGAACATGAGCATGCCTCGGAGAGGGTGTGGTGAGAGAGGAAACTTACAGTAATTGTTTTGAAGATGGCAAGGGACATGTTTCTAGGGAGGAAAAGACAATTATGGGAGAGCATGTGAGGAAGAAGCAAGGGGGATGCCTGTGGGAGAGGGAGGTACCTGCAGCGAAGACACAGGATGGACTGGCTGCCTTCCAGGGCCTGTGCTTGGGAGCATGTGTGCAGTTAGCTGGCGGAGGCCAGGGAGCGCACAGAGGCACGGAGCACAGGGACACGTTCAGGCTGGGCCTGCAGAGTGCCAGGGCCACCCGCACCAAAGGCCTCCCCGCCTCCACTTAGATCCCAGTGGGAGCCCCTGGGCTTATGCCCATTGCATACGCTAGGGGGTTGGGGAGAAGAATTTTTGTGCTTAAAGTATCTTTTTTGGTAAACTGCTGAAACATTGGCATAAGGACTTTTGAACCAGATATGGGATGTGATGAAGTTAAAGAGAGTGGTAAAGAGGAAAAAAAGAAAGGAAAGTAATGTGAACTAGAAAGAGCTAGAAGATGTGAAACATGATGTCCCTCTTCCTCAGCGACTCTTTGTGACTTTGGATGGCACAGTTGGGAGCTTTCCTCTCTCTGGAAAAAGTTTCTTTATAAAAGGAGGACCTTGAAGTTGGTCATGCGGGGCCTTCCCAGCCAGCTTTGGTCTGTGTCAGTCACAGTCTGTCCTCCCCTGAGTACACAGGTCTGCTGGGGGCAGGGCAGGTACAGTATATGACCTCCCAGCTGATACTGAAAGTAGTGTTGAGGTTTCCTTGGAGCACCCTAAGGGTGCTTATTATGCAAAATTCGTTCCGTGTTTCTAACTTTCCATAAAAGGTTGAGGTATTTGAAGTTAAGGTTCTTCAAAATACAGCAACAGCTACAAACTGCTATTGGTATGTTAAGCTTTTGGGTAGGTCCTTGCTATTTGGACAAGTTAAAAGTACAGAAAATACTCAAGCACATAAATACGTGGGAATGCTACTTTCATTTCTGATTCTTTTATCATGCATAGTATTTTAACGAACTTTATTTAAAATGTTATTTTAAAACATCTAACTTTATTTTGTTTAGTCTCAAATTGATTTCACATTATAGATATGAAAAACAAAATTCTAGAATTGAAATCTTAATTCTTGTGTCTGGATACCAAGAGCTGAACTTGTAATGCAGTTTATGGAAAGAAATAGTTTTGTAGATTGTTTTTCTTTCAGTTGTATGTAAAAATTTTTAGGTTGGCATTTCCTTATTTTAAATAAGCTACTCTTTCTGGAAAAACTTTAAATTTAAAACTTTTTAAGAACAAGTGTAAATTGTGATGCATATTTCTGACACTTACAATAAATATTAATGTCAGTGTTAATTGCTTAAGGCTAAGAAGTACTTTTCTTTTAAACACTATTAACTAGTTACCCTTCTAAGAAATCACACTTAAGAGTGTGAATTCTAAATTAACTTGAAATTGAATCTGCAATTAGACTTTAAGGTTACAGTATCTTATTAATTCGTGAATATATTAAATCATAGAGCAAGTGTGCTAGCAGCTGAGGTTATTACCAGTTAACATATGGTGCATCAGTGTTTTGTAAACACAGCATCGTCACACCTTTAAAACAGTAGCTGTGAAGACTATGCTGGGTGCCGGCCTGGCTTGGAGCTGAGAGATTGTCAACATACTAGATTTTTGTCTCAAGGAACTTCTTCTGCCTGCAGTTCTTGAGTGGATGTGACATAAGCTACCATGAATTACTTGAAGATACTGAAGATCAGAAAATAACTGTTACATGTAAATACATGATAATACAGGGATCAGTCTCAGAAAAGGATTATAATTTGGTAGTCTTTACTCACCTCACACAAAAGTTAATCTATAGTAAGGGGCCAAGACCGATTTTTCATTTAATAAAGCATTCCTTCGGCTGTGGCTCTGACACCAGATGAGCTCCTGGGACATCTGTCCTCACCACACGGTTAGACCTACCGAGGAGGAGGGAGTGGAGCTCTGAGAGACGCGGGGGCTCTTCTTCCTGCTTCTTGTCCTGTCTCGTTCTCTGATTGTGTGCGAGACATTCTCACACCAAACATTTTCTACTTGCCTTTCCGTTTTTCTTTACTCCTTGTGGATACTAGAATAGCTTTAGCCATCGGGGCCTTTTACAAACTAAATACATGTTTTTCAGGATCACTGTGGTCGTAGTCTGTCGAGGTTCGGAATACCAAAGGAATTCAAGGGCTCCGTATCACGTAAAAGGACTTTTCTTTATGACCCCTGGGGCTGTGTTGTGGGCTCCGCTGTTCTCTGCATGGAGAAGGTGAAAGTCCAGGGGGTGAAGGGGCCTGAGGTGGACAGGAGGGCAGCGGGGCATGGGGGCCAAGGGGCGCCCGCTGCTCACTCGGGCGCGCCGCCACAGCTGTGTAACCCGGAGCCTGTGGGCAGCATCTGAACTCGAGGACTATATTAGTGCAACTTTGTTTTGTTTTTAAGCAAGAATTAGAGAACTATCCACAAACAAATGACAAGAAGTTCCTCTTTCTGCTTAGGCAGAAACATGTTCAAACATCGTTTTTTAAGATGAAGATACCAGGTGGCACCATAATTCAGCTCAAAACTTTTCCTTTCGGAGAATACTTCATTGTCAAGAGGAAAAGTGTGTACTTTGATTACTTCTTTTGAAATAGAACATTTTCTATGTTTTGATGAGTTTTTCTGTGATAGGATCTTAACTGTCATCAAAGATTAAAACATCCCCTAAAAGTTTCTTTTTAATTAAGTTTGAGTTCCTTTTTTTAATACATTATTTTATATAATTCTTACATTGTTTTTCATTTTTGCATAATGTATGCATTTTCATTTTGGTTATATTCCCCATACAATTCCCACCCCCTTTTTCTGACCCTAATCCCTCTTCTCCTCCCCCTACCCCCCACTGTAGTGTGTCTCTGGTCTATAATTGCTGGTTGATTTTGATTTTTACTTTATTGCAATTAGTCTTTTTTCCTGGTCCCTTATTTAGGTTTTCTAAACTCCTGCTATGAGTGAGACCATCCGGTATTTTTCTTTTTCTTTCTGGCTTATTTCGCTGAGCATGATCCCTTCCAGCGCCATCCATGTTGCTGCAAAATGCATGAGTTTATCTTTTTTGAATGCTGAGTAATATTCCATGGTGTATATGTACCACATCTTCTTGATCCAGTCATCTATTTTTGGGCATTTGGGCTGTTTCCAAAGCTTAGCTATTGTAAACAGTGCTGCTATCAACATAGGGGTGCAGGTGTTCTTTGGAATTGATGTTTCTGTGTCCTTTGGGTAAATACCTAGGAGTGGAGTTGTTGGATCATATGGAAGCTCTATCTTTAGTAGGTCAAGAAATCTCCACACAGCTCTCCATAGTGGTTGGACCAGTTTGCACTCCCACCAGCAGTGCAGGAGAGTTCCTTTTTCTCCACATCCTCGTTTGATGTTCTGATTTTAATATTGTTGTTGACCTGCCTATTTATTTTTCGGAGTTTATGAACTTTTTTTCAGATTATTCTCTCTCCAATTAGCATTGCTTTGCTTTTTCTGTATTTTTTAAAATCTTTCTAGGATCTTACTGTCGCTTCTCCAAGTCTTTGTGACAAATGTCTGGATGTAAGAGATAATCGTTTCTCTCCCAAAGTGTTCAGATACAGGCCTGTTCATTGTTGTCAGACTTTGTAATCAACCCACTTAGTTGGTTCTTTGCCAGGTAGTTTTCATATTCACAGCAGATTGGGGTAAGCTTTTTGTTAACAGAATTTCTTAATTTTTGTGAGCTATCCTAGCCGTTCTGAAATAGCCATGAGCTAGTTATAAATGTAAGTTACATCACTGTGGTTTTCCATGGCTGTTGATGCTGACCAGTAGTGCTGTGTTTATGGTTACTTATCATTGTTCCAGAATTTCCATTGTAGTTTTAAAACCATGGCAGTTGCATGAATACAGTTTTTTTCAAATTTCCCTATTTTTGTTTGAGTGTTTGAGTGTTTCATTATTGGGTTTGTTTCTATTTTCAGAACTCCTATTTTAATTCCCGTGCTTTACTTCATGGAATTTTCTGTATTTTTGCACATGGACCTATAGATGCCATTAAAATATAGAGAGTAGTTTTTGAGATGTCATGAGCTCTTTGCCTGCTGAAAACTATTTGGTGTTTCGTGCTTTAAAAGTCACGTGGGATGCAGCTGATGCATTACAAAGTGGAACTAAGCTAAATGTTTAAATGGCTTTGCTGTCATCTTTGCTAAAGTCAGTTTGTTTCACAAGGAAATACTTGCTATGGAATGGAGGACAAGGGGCTTCAGCATGGGCATCTCACTTATGTGTATGTATAAATTCATTCAGTTGGGTCGGTAATGAAGACAAAGTTAATACCTGCAGCTTTGTTGAATAACAACTGCAGAGTTGATCTAAGAGTGCTCACTGCTATTTATTGCATCTCTTACTTGTATTTTTCCCCTTCTTCCTGTAAATATTATCCGTGACCCATTGGCAGTGTATGTAGAATTACTCCATTAACTTTACTGTGCCCTCAAGGGGAGGGGACACTCCTTGGAATGGAGATAGAGAGTGGCCAAAAATAAAGTGGTGATAATTGTCACCACAAAGTAAGTTCATAGGGTGACTGAAGATGGGACAAAATCTGATTCAGCTCAGAAAATATCTGCCTAGGAAGATAGCCCTGAACTATAACCATATGCATATACTTGCTTTATATATGTATTCTACTCTGCAGTAACGTTGGGGAAGTAAGATAGTAAGTACATCTAATACACTCCTAGGAAATGCATAATAAAGCATATCTGCTGAGGTTTTTTGCCTTTTTCGTGAACAGATTTTATCCTGATAGTTCACATTTTTTATAATTCTGTTTAAATACATCTTGAAACTTTGAATACAGTAACACTTAGTCTTTTATTGTATGAAAGAAAGTCGGAAATCCAGGTCACAAGCAGGACCTCATTAATGCCTGCTACCTACCTCAGCCTAGTCAGATGGCATTGAAGAACCTGTTGCATGGAGGATTCTGAGCCGGCCTAATATTCTTTGTAGTTACCCCGCTTAAACAATAGTCTTTATCCTCACAGAGCTCAACCTCAACATTTTTGCAAAGTTTTTATGGTAGAGATATAAAGTACTAGTCATTCAGCAAACATTTGAGAGCTAGTGATCCTCCATAATTAGAAGATCCCTATCCCTTATGAACTTGGACGTTTAGTGAAAGAGGAAAGTCAGTAAATTAGTTATGAGCCAAGGATAGTGGCTGTCATTCTTACTCAAGGGACTTGCTGGTCTCTATTCTAGCTTTCTTACATTTCTTATGCAGTACTTGGATTTTTATTCTGTCTACGAAGTGGATTTTGGTTAGGATTTTAAAGTGGGTTATTTTTAAAGCAGATTTCTAGTTGTCTGGCATAATTATTTTCGCGAAATGGAACCAGTATAAAGAAGTTTAGTAACTTACTCAGGATGAAGCATCTCATCTCACTTAAGTGCTTCCTTAAGTGAGGTCTCTGGACCAGCAGCCTCCACATCTGACTTGTTGGAAGGGAGAAGCCCAGGGCCCACCACACCCCTGCTGAATCAGACCCTGCGATGGGCTCAGCAGTCTGAGTGTGTTTATCAGGCCTTCCCGAGGGTTCTGAACCTCAAGTTTGAGAACCTTTTCTAGCTCAGTGATTATCTGAGACTCTCGCCAATCAGGGTCACTATTCTAGGGAACCTCCCTTTCTGACTGTTGTGCTGTGTAGACCTCAGGGATCTTTAAGTCAGAATAAGTTGGGGTGCCAAAGCAAGCGACTGGTGATGGAGCTGGAGTGAGAGCTGTGGGCCCAGCCTTCTTTTCATCATCCAGTATTTTCATACTTTTAATTCCTTGTCAGCAACTTGCTTAGTCTGCAATACTGATTCTGGATCCCTAGCCTTAAAAAACTCAAAAAGCACAATTTAAACGTCAAAGTAGAGGAAATCAGTGTATTTTCAGGAAAGCTGCTTATGTTTTTATTCTTTCTAAAACACTGATTCTGGATCTTGTCTGCATTGTGGGCCCTTTTGGAAACTGATAAAAGCCATCAAACCTTTCTTCAGAAAAAAGTGTCTGTGTGGCAGGGGTGTGCACTTGTGCACACAGAGTGTCAGTATGATCTGAGCCTTTTTGGTCTTTGTTGAAGCTCATGGACCCAGATTAAGAAGTGTCTAATTGTGGTTTCCGTGGAGACTTTTTTCCCTACTTTCCTGATTCTTTCCTTTTTTTTTGTTTTTTTTTTTTTTTGTGCTAATCATTTTCTGAGAGTGAAAAATAGCTTGCCTGCCACTCCCACCTCTACCCACACTTGTACAAATGCATGTGCTCGCTCACGCCCATGCGCTCTCTCATGGGTGGGGTTAGTACTGACATATTTTTGGAAAAGACTCCCAGAGGAATTGGTTGGCGTGGGCCAGAGCTTGCTGTGATTGTTCCCTGTATACAAGTACCTTGAGTGTGTGTTAAGCTGAAAAAGATTTACTTCATGAGTGTTCCAAGAGTCAGATTCTCCCTAGTAAGCAAGTTGGGGGCTTCACAGTCAGTCAGCAAGCCTGCTGACTACACACAGCCTTGTTCTGAGAATGCTGGGGTGGGGACTGGCCCAGACCAGACAGCTTTCCCCTCTCCTCACCCACCTGCCTTTTTTGCAGGAGGCTGGAAGGAGGAAGGGTTTAAATTTAAAAATGAAGATGAGTAGTAAGGAATTCGGAGAGCTATAGGGTGTTCATCTTTGTTCCGATACTAGCGTTTCATGTTTTTAATCTTTACTGTATGTTTTTGCATTCATTGTTGTGGGGAAATTTTGGATGAGTCAAATAATTTACATGTTTGGTAGATGTTTAAAGTATGGTGCAATGACAGAATTAAGTCCTTTTTCCCCTCATACTTATTCAACTGCCAGTTTCTAGCTTCCTAAATATATGTACAAAAATTTTAGAAGTTAAATAACTGAAAATGCTTTCTGTGTATATAGCATTTTTAGAATCTTTGTGAGTCAAGAATGATAATAAAAATATTTTTACTGTCTTGCTTTAATACTGCCAATGAAATAAGATTGTGTTTAATATGATTTTGGAGATATCTGTATTATATGTGTTGTCCTCTAATGCATAAGATCCTTAGTTATTGCTATTATGTTGGGATACAAGCTGATTAATAATAGTATTAATAAGATGTTCTGTTTTATGTAAAGAGATTTGGATGGTACATTATTGTTTTTTTTTTTAAAAATATTGCATAGATTATAGAGTCTTTTTTTCCTTCTCTTTCAGGATCGAAGTCGAATGTATGACAGTTTGAATATGCACTCTCTGGAAAATTCCCTCATTGATATTATGAGAGCAGAGCATGATCCTCTAAAGGGTAGGTGATTTTAGAAAAAAAAATTGTCATCCACCAGTTTGTCTGCTTATTACCATTTATATGAAAATGAGCTTTAAGGAGCACCTATGTTACCTTGTTAATAACAACCGTTGCTTTTGTGAAATTCCATACTGTTTCCTTTGTGGCTTATTATTTAGATTTACACAGAGAAATGTAGACCTGTCTCTCTTGACTTGTAATTTAAGAAAAAGCCACTGTTTAGAGACATTCGGCGGATAACCAAAGGGTAAAAAATGTGTATCTAAAATTGTATAACATAGTCACTTTTCTAGAACTCTTACCAACTGTGGAAATATTTTTAAAAACTCCTTGAAGCCCATGCATTCACAGCTTGGGGTAATAACAACCTACACTTACTGAGGTTAACTACTTTATATGCCTCCTGTTGTCATGTCTTAGAGTTTGGGAGAGAACATTTTATAGTAGCTTCTCTGAAGTAGAGAATAGCCTGTCTTAAAAATTGAGGCAAAATGAAACCAAGAATCAGCCCCAGAGATCTTAGGATGTTAGTGTTATTGTTAAATGTGTCTGCAGAAAGCCCATTAGCACACCTGCTTTCACTTAGACACGCCTGCTAGTAAAGGTTTTACATTTCTTTATACTATATATATAGTATATATATATATATATCATTGCCTTTTATATTAGCAGTGAAAATCCAGCAGACTGTGACCTTGAGTGCTGAGAGGTCGTAGTTATCTGTGCACCATCAGGATAAGTTATCCTGACCTTGGCAGCTTAGGACAGCAGCACGCTCGCCCCTGCGTCATCCCTGTGGCCAGCAGTCAGGAGCAGCTCTGCGGGGGGGTGCTGGCTCGGGATCTTTCTCTGAACTGAAACTATGGATTGCTCTGTAAACTTTCTACATGTTTAATTCTAGAAAGCCAAATAAGAACTCCCTGGCCAGATTTAGTATAAAAACTTCTAGAACCTCAGTGTTGGCAGCAAGGTGGTGACTCACGGTTCAGTTGGCAGTACTGACCCGATACCTAAACGTTTTGTTCTGTTTCTGAATTTTGCTTGTAGAGGAGCATCTTTGTCTTTCTAATTTATTTTTCAGGAGCTCGAGAAGCTCGAGGATCTTTAGTGATCATTGATGTAGTGAGACTGTGGTAATTCTCACAGACTCATAAAGAAAGTTATACTTTTCAGAGGGGGCAGCGGGGAGGAGATTTCCAAAAGCATCCTAGTTTTTTGAGTAGCGATACATTGGGGTCTTGTTCTCTGTCACCGGCTTGCTGCTAGTTCCAGTGGCATCTGTCTTGGATCCCCTGTTTGAGACCAGAAGCCAGCACTTTCTGGTTAATGAACGTTTCTCTCGGTTTGGCATCTCTAAAAAGAAAACTCTTATCACTCTAATAGCAGATAAAGTTGCCATTAACTATTAGCAGGGTAATGACCAGTTCTCCGTTGTTCTTTCTCCAAGTCTTCTCTGCATAGGTCATTTGAAGATGTTAATAGAAAACTTTCTCTGCTGCAGTCTTAATTGGCTCTGTTTCTCTTTTTTCTTTTCTCTTCTTTTCTCCTAGCTGTGTTGTAGTAAAAGTGGAGGGAAACCAAGAGAGGAATCTGGAAAAGAAAATGGAAGCAGCGTAAGGCTAAGAGGAAGTTGATCATAGGAAAAAAATCTCAAGTGAATTCAAAATTCTTTGGTTAGAAAGATTATCCTTGGCCATGGAAATTGGGGAGTCATCACGGTGACCGCGCTTTGGTTTGAGTTGGAGTATTTTATGTTCCACATTCATTATGGGAGGAAATACAATGCAAGCACTTTGGAGAAACCTCTACATAGAATAAGGGGAGATTGCACTTGCACAGCTTCCTCATGTACCTGTGTCCATTATCCAGAAAGCCACAAGCTGCCATTTAGTTTTCTCTTCTGGTTACTGGAACCAGTTCCTCTGTGCTGGGTGGCGCAGTATCACCCTCACTCTCCTCCTCAGATCGCTCCACCTCCACTTGGCCTTGCACATCTTCTGCCAAAGCCAGGAGGTAACGAAGAGAAGAAATCTGTCCCGGTTCCTCCCCCTTCTCTGCCTCCTGATCTCTAGGCCAGCACTTCAGCCTCTACCCATCTCTGCTCTCTCACCATCTCATCCTCTCAGAAAATCATCCTCTGTTTAACGGAATTTTTTTCTTTTCTCCAAAACATAGAAAATCAAATGAATCTTAATTCTTTAACATATTTCCCCAAAAAACAGCTTCACCTTCCTTATGTGATCCACTGAAAAATGAGAAGGGAATTTGCAGGGCAAAATTTTTAAGTGAATTTCCTGTTTCCCTTTATATCGATAGTGAAAGTTTCTAGAAAATTTTGCAGAAACTTGAATGATGAGGTTTTTTTAAAAAAGATTTATTTATGCATATGAGAACTGGAGTACAGACCAAAGGTGCAGGGGGTGAGAGGATTCACCAGAGGCAGAGTGAGGAACAGAACAGGCTGATTGACTGAAATACACTGCTGAGGGGAGCAGCAGGCGAGACAGGAGAGGTCTGCTGCACCATGTGGGTCAGCTCCCTGGCCAGCTGGGGATGGAACTCCTGCTGCAGAGGCTGCAGATAGCTTCACAGTGCTGTGCATAACCCCTGGCACCACCAGGGAGGCCCAGAGAGGTTATTTTAGTTACCTACTACTATGTAACAAATTACCCTAAATGTAACAACTTGAGACAATAATAAACACATCATCTCACACCATTTCCATGGATTTGAATAAATTCAGAGCTGTTCTTCTGGTTGGTTCTGATTGAGGATCACGTGAGCTAGCATCGAGACAGAGACCTGCAGTCATGTGACGGTTTAACTGGGTCTGGTGGGCGCTATTCCAAGATGGCTCACTGGTATGTTGGCAGAAGAACTTGATTTACGCCCAGGTGGGCCTCTCCACAGGGTGACTGATCCCCTGAGAAGGGGTGATACACTTGAAGCTTGCAAGTGCCCTGCGTGGATGTCTCCCTTGTCTTAGCCTCAGGAGTCTGTAGTTGTGATGACACCCCAAGAGCTGCATGGGTCGTTGCTGCTCAGCTGGGGAGGGGTCTGCTGCTCAGATGTGGATGCGAGGAGGCAAGGATCCTTCGAGGCCAGTGTGGACACGGGCTTCCCCTGGCATGAAAGCAGAAGCTAAGTTTGCATTCACTTTCCCTTTTCCAAAGGAAAAGAGGTTGTGTCCGGAAGAAAAAAGGAGTCTCTGGAATCCAGACAACCAGTGGCATGTTAGTGAAGGGCAGAAGGACCACCCTTTTCCCACCAAGGTCCAGGTGCTCTAGAGCTTGTTTCGCCTCCCCACTCGTGTCTGCAAGTCAGTAGGGAGCCTCCACTGTCCCACACGAAGGCTTTTTCAGTCTGGCATGGCAGGCGGGAAGAGTCTGGTCTTTTGGGGGTGAGATGAGAAGCGATGGAGAGAGGTGAAGCTCTGAATGTGCTTTCCTCCACCCGAGTCCTGGTCCTAGCTCAGCTGCGCGCGTTGTGTGAAACGGGCTCCTGGGGAGAGGCACCCTGTGGCCCCGTGTGTAATGGGCACATAGAATGTGTACATATGCTACGTAGCAGGTCTCCTAGTAACATTCATGTCACTCAGCATCAGCATCATTTTGTTACAATATTAATGAGAAAAAGAGAAGTCCTTCCAGTGATATTGAAGAAAGTGCTACTTGAGGACCTTGCTTTAGTTACTTGTGGTTTTGAGTAAAGTTTCCAACAACCTCTGCCTCCTGCATTAAAGTGAGGACTCCTGTATACAAATGACCTGTTCGAATTGCTCTGTAGGGAGATGAAAAAGTACTTAGGTGGGAATCCAAGGGTGCCCCTAGTTTAGGTGTGGAGTGAGCCCTGAAACCTGGGCAGCACAGAGGGCCAGAGAGTAGCAGCTAGACAGGGACTGGGGTGTGACCACTGAGGAACTGACAGAGACAAATCCTGGCAGGGCTTGTTGGGCAGCCCTTGTGTGCAGTGGCCCTGACCAACCCGCCGAGTTAGTCCGCAGAGGTTTCTCACTGTTAACATCCCTTTTCTTAACGATGGCCTTGATTCATGGCCGTTTTTCCCTTTTCAAAGGAAAACAAATATGGATTCTTTTAATGGTCAGAGTAAATCCTGCTGTGTCAGCTGTGGTTGTCTGTTTGCAGTTTTGTATTTGCATACCTACGTTCAATAATCTGATGATTTTATGTATGTGTGGGTCTGTTCATTCCCCTTTAAACAAAAGAACAAGACAACGATTGTTAAACTCTCTTCCCTGCCTACCCCCAGGATTTGCAGAAAGGTCTTACTGTGTAAGCATTTTTACGGAAAGCTTGCTTACCCCTCCCGCAAAGTGTAAGGGCAAATGAAAAAAAAATTTAACTTCAGCTCTTAAAGGTTGATTTGAAAACTGTAGGAGAAACAGTTCCTGTAACAGTTCTTGGAAGCAGCCTCTGTCAGCCCCAGCCCTTTACCGGTTTTCCCGAGCCAGTGTAGGGCCTGGGGAGAGGAGGTAGAGGCCTGGGGGTTGCAGCACACGTCCGCACCGCGCTGCCTCTCGGGAGTTGTATTTACTGTTTTGCCCTGTGTTCATATATTGTGTCACTTTTATTACTTGCTTGTTAATTGCTATTTTCTGAGACTCCTGAAGAATCTTTAAGGCAGATAATCTCTGAGAAAACCAGGGATTCTCTAAGGCACTCGGCCATTGTGGTTGCCCCAAACAAGTCTGCCTCTGTCTCTCACTTTCCTTTTCCCTCTAACTTTGAAGTACAGTTACAAAAAAGCTTGAATAATTTTCTAAAAGTCTCTAGTTAGGTGAAGATTCTTATGTTTTTGAGCTTAAGAGCTTTTAAACTGAACCAAGACTGTGAAGCTCTGAGAGACAGCATGTTTATCCAGCGGACCCCCTTCCCAGAGAGGGCGCTGTGCAACTCGAGCTGTTGAGATGTTAATGGCACTTATTACAATGCAGCAACGTGCGAAATCAAACTAACGCCACCAAGTCAGAGGTCAGACACCCACGTCCCTCTTAGCAGGCCGCTCTGCTCATCCTCTCTGTGGAGGGAGGGATGCATTCCTCGGGACTCATTGTACTTTGCTCCATCCGCTTAATTTCCTGGAGTCAGTATTTTCACAAGCACCAAAGAAAAAACAAAAGAAGATGAAAATCACGTTTATTACAATGTTTTTCAAAAAATAAAATTGAGGGGCCTCCCTGGTGGCGCAAGTGGTTAAGCACCGCACTATGAAGCTGTCCACAGCCTGCAGCACAGGTTTGATCCCCGGCCGGCCAGGGAGCAACCCACATGGCGAAGCAGACCTCTCCTGTCTCACCCATAGCTCCCCTCAGCGGTGTTTCTTTCGGTCTGTCTGTTCTGTTCCCCACTCTCTCTCTGGTGAATCCTCTCACCCCTCCTGCATCTCCGGCCTGAGCCAAAGCTCTTATATGCATAAATAAGCCTTTAAAAAAATAATTGAGGAATTGTTTTGTTTTTAAATAAAATGTCTCCTCTAGTTTTAGAAAGGAGCAAGCAAAATTGGCATATTCTGCCCCTTTTGCTCATTGAGTCCCCCCCCCCCGCCCCGCCATGGAGTCCTGACTTTTGATTAAAAGGAAAAAGTCATGAACTTGCATGCCGTTTACGTTGTCTTGAATGTATTCTTACTTTAAGAGACGATCGCTGCTGAATACACCTGATGATGCTTCGTGCTTCACTTTCTAAAGAAAGTGTCATTGCAAAGTTCCCTTGTCTTACCTGTCTGTATAGCTGCAGATTAAACAGGAAATCATGAAAATGTGTTTGAAAAGTTCTTGTTTTAGAGAACTTCTGAAGCTTCTCTCAATGCTTGTGAAAGCATCAGGTCTTCTACATGAATTATTTTTCCCCCTGCCTTGAGGGCTTCTTTCTTGAAGCCCTCCATAACTGTCATCTTGGGTCTTCATGTTCCTGGGAATTCCTTTTTCCTGTGAGCCACGTCCTGCCCTCCACATCCTTTTCTTCATGGTTTAGGTCTTTGTTTATTGTGCCCGTCTTGCAGCACCTTCCTTCAGATGGCACATAACCGTGTGGGAACGTGCTTGTTCTGCCTGTGTGAGATGGCGGGCTGGTGGGCTGTAGATGAGTAATTCAGCACCGTGGAAGCACTGCCTCGTTACCTCTTGTGTAACTTCTGAGCCCCGTTCATTTGTGTGAATGATTGCTTGTTCTGTTTTTTAATCTTTCTGGAACATTTTAGGATTGTGTTCATGCCTGTGGTTCTGAAACTTCATCTTCATGAAATAAGAGCCTTCCACGTGTGGAGGGAGGATGGGCTGCTGCCTGCCTGCCCTCCATCCATCCGTCCAGCCAGCCCGCCCCCTGTCCATCTAACTCTTGTATTTCCTGCACCCTACCTTCCTTGGGTCCATTTAATTTGGAGATTAATTTCCTTCAGTACTTGAGAATTTTTGTTACTTCTTTGGTAACATTTTCCCTGCTACTTTTTGCATTTCCTTTTTCTGGAATTGTGTTATTGGAATATCAAGCTGCTTCTGCTCATCAGCTGCTTTTCTACTTTCCATTGTTTTATCTTTTGTTTTTGTTTTTGGAGATATTTGCTCATTTCATATTTTTCAGCTCCTGTTGATTGATTATTTTAAACAATTTCTCTGAAGAAAATTTAAGACCCTCTTTTAAAAAGTTCTCAAAGTTTTCCCTATTATTCCTTGATTTTGTTCCTTAGGAGAATTTACCTTTAAGATCTGTATTGCAGCATTTGAAGGTGATTTTTCCAGTTCCTTGTGTTGTCTGTGTAGCTTCTTCTAACTTCCTCTTTTCCCTTTGCATGGTTTTGTTCTTTTTTTTATTCTCATGCTGAGGCTTTTGTCAAATATCCTTTGCTGTCCATTTACTTTTACAGATGAGACACACAAATGGTGATCGGAAGCTCCTGTAGGCAGTTGGGGCCATAAATTAGTGAGCACAGCTGTGAGCCAGGCTGGGGGGACTCGCAGCGCCTGCGTGTGTCTCTGGTCCTTTAAACACCAACACTCAGGTGTCAGCCTTTCAGGTGCACCTCACACCTCCCCTCTGTGATGGCCAGAGCTGCTTATTTCGAGCCTTTCCGGTGTCTGCTGCAGCAAATGCCTTGTTTCTTGATGGTCTTCCCTATGCATGGCAGGAGCGTGGGGCTCTGTGTCACCGGCGCCTCTGCTGTGCCTGCTCTGTCACCCTAACCTGTCCCTGCCCACAGCTTACGGATTCTGTTAAGGGGTCTCCTGTTATCCTGTCCGATTCTCTTTGTCCTGATGTGGTTAGACCTTTTTAAAATTTCATACTGTCACTTTAGAAGTCTCAGGAAGCAGCAGATAACCCTCAGTCACAGGTTTCCGTGACCCCTAATCTGGTATCTCCATGGGGAAGCCCCCTACGCTCCTGGTCAGTAGCAGGTCAGTTGTTGAAGGTGGTTAGAGAATCATACTCCTTTTTCATGGGCTCACCATCTCACTTATTTCGGATTCAGCAGAATTTCTTTTTCAGCCCATTTATCTTTCCCACAATTCTGTGTCAAGGAAGGCCCCTTTGCAGCTGGATCTCAGGGGGGGGGGGTGCCAGCTCGTCGGTGGCTCTCTGGAGGTGACAGGCAGCGTCTGTAAACAGCTCGCTGTAGTTCATCTTTTCAAATCAATATTAAGAACTTTAAAAATTATTTACATGTAATGTGAAAGTTTTCTGACATCCCCCTACAGTTGGATATTTATGTTATTTCAGATTTTAAAATAAAATTCAGAGTGTTCTGTGGTTATAGACTTCACACGTTTGTTTTTGAGGCTCTAGATCTAGGCATATTCTGCCAGCTTCTTAGGTTTTATGCCAGTTTATGCTGCCGCTGGCAATGTTTACACATTCGTTGTTAATATTTTTATTTAAACCCTTCATAATTCAAAGTTTTGCATTCACTACGTCAAACCGATTTTAATGCTACCTGTGTGTATCTTAGTGTATTACCATCAGATTATTACCAAGAAAGACAGTCTTAGCAGGGATTGGTGACTCTCAGTTCACTCTTACTATTGTCTTTCTTTTGTGATTATGCTTTACTTGAACCAAACTTTTTGATAGTCTATGTTCCTTGGTGTTTCTTAGTATATTTTCTAATATTGATTAAACTTTTAACCATTGTAAACAAATATTAGGTGGGAAAGTTTGTGGCGGGATCCTGACTGAAGAGTGAGTTAACTGGATTAATTTTCCTGGAAACTAAAGTAGATTGATGGTTTTTATTAGATGTAGGTAAGGAATGATTCATTTGCTCTCGTGAGATCTGGTGCTTTGGATCTAAGGGTCTTTTCTGCATTTGTATGATCTTATTCTTAGGCTTTTATGAGGCATGCATTGAGATTTGGGAGTGAGGTCAGGAATGACTGTCCTGCCCCTGGGAGCTGAGCAGAGATTGGCGTTATTCCAGGTTGGTAACGACCGCATTCTCAGTGGATTTTACCAGACTTCCTATGAACCATTTTTTTTTTTAATTATTGGATTTGGAAATAAATGATATGTAGATTGTGAAAAAAATGAGTTTATCACAACAGTGGGTGCAATGATTTATTTAAAGTACATAAGAAGGAAGTGTTAGCTCTTTTCATTTAAGGGTCTGTAACGTGTGTGTTTATTATTCACCTGCAGTATGCAGCATGTCCTATCATGACCTGTTGAACACTTGATACATGCCACATACTGTTCGAGGACTTTACATGTATGCATTAACATACTTAGTTCTTGCAACCAGGAGATAGTATGCACCCTTACCTTACACTTAGGGGGCTGTGGCTGCATATAACAATACTTGTCCAAGTTTCAGTGTAAGTGGTGAAACGTGGTAGCTATTGATTTTGTGCTGTTAACCACTGCACCATAGTGCCTGTCTTACTGATTGGTCTAAGGCTAACTCTATTCTAGCCCCTTTAGATTCTAATATGTTAATATTTTTCTATTAAAAGGAATTGGCAGAATGTGTGGAATTGTTCTTCACAATTTACTTGTCCCTAGTAAGAGTGGGCATCCTTAATTGTGACTATTGGGACTTTGGAAATCATTTTTTTGGACATACTCATTTTCGTTAAAAGAAAATGGTGGAGAAGGGAAAAATTGATCTCGGCAACTAGAAAACAGGACTCTTTTCAACCCTCTCGTATCCAAACTTAAGGGATTTGGAATAAACTGGTAAAAACTGCTTCTGTAATTTGCCCTTCATTTAGAAGAATGTTCTTCCTGTGCACAAGATGGACATGATTTGGTACTGGGCTTTTTGATTAAGGTCATGGTTCACATAATAAAATGGGAAATCTCATTCATCCACACATGCCACCCTTTTTTTTTTAGATGCAAGAGATATAAAAAGGATGGAGCCTACCCTCACAGATCTCTTGTTTTAGTGAAGAACAGAAACAGAAAGAATCAGTGCTATAAAAAGTAGTGTTGAGGGGATAAGAGGAAGAAAAGAGTTGCTGCTTTAGACAGATGATCTGTGATGACACCTCTTAAGGACACAAAAGAATGAGAGGTAGAAGGTTTGATCTGACCGGGCACATGCACTTCATTTAGAAAGAAGAGGGAATAGGCAGGTCCCGAAGTGGGAACACACCTGCATGCTTATGGTAGCCAAGTAGCTGCCCTTAGTGGGGACAGTGGCAGAGGTTAGGAGCCAGGTAAGAATTCTGTTTGTGGAAGGGTTTGCACAATAAAGCAACATGAGCTGATGTGGGTTTTAAAAATTGCCTCTGCATGGAGACCAGACTGCGTGGTAGGGAGAACACTTAGGTTTTCCTTCTACACTGTGAAGAAAAGGGGCTAATTTGGGCTAGAGAAACAGTGAAGGACCTGGATAGAAGCAGTCACATTTGAGTTTCTGTTGGTAAGAGAGCAGTCAGGATTCGCTGGTGGATTTTTACATAGATTAGACAGTATCAGGGGAAGTCAAGCCAAGGATTTGGGATGAGCATCCAGATGGAAGACAGTGTTGTATACTGGCTGACCTGCCGATGCATGGGCTGGAGCAGAAAGCTTGCAGCTAGAGACATAAATGATGGGGCGCCTGCTAGAGAAGATGGGTAAGCTTTCGGTAACAGATGATGTCACCTAGGAGTCTGCAGAAAGAGACTCCAGCTCAAGGGTGGGACACTGGGACTTAACATTGAAAGGTTCTCAAGAGGAGGATTCCTCTTGAGAGAGACGTAAGGGTAAGGGACACTGGTGGTGGAGGGCCAGGAGAGTGGTGCCTGGGAGGGGTGAGGTGCTATGGCAGCCAAGGCACATCTTCAGCCCCAGGGGCTTTCAGCTGACAGCCACACACGCAAAGGTTAAGAAATGTTAGCTAAGTGATTGTTTCCTTTTACCCTTTCTAATTTCACATTTCTGCCAATTGAAAAAGATTTTAATTCCAAGGAAAAGTGACCACCATTTTTAAGTTCTTTCTAATGGTAGTAAATAAGTATTTTAAAGAAAGAACTCCAAATAGTCTCCAGGGTTGACTTGACTTATTGCACAACTTCCGGTATTGCTTTGTAGAATTTCAGTAAGTGGTAACTCATCTGTACAAATAAATGGCGTGCAGTTGTCATATCTCTGTGTTTTTTTGGTGCTCAGATAAACGTTCAAAGGGCCAATATGAATTTCCTTTTATATATGTATTGTATGAAATGCTATTAAAATCAAAATAGCCTAGAAAGATACTTTTTTAAGGTACTGTAGTTCCTCTAATTATTCACTGACACGTAGGAATAAATGTATTTTTTAATTATTTAAATTGGTAGACTCGCTGTGAAAGAAGAGGTGCTAAGAGCACACAGACCCTTTGCTTATAGGTCCAGGAAATAGCCATGATTTTCATGGTTTCACAGTGACAAAGCAGCAGTAGCCCGATCATCTAAAATTCATTTGCCCAAATTTTTCACTAGAGGACTTTACATTTAAAGTTAGGTTCTTCTAGGACAAAGGAAAACTCAAGTTACACAAGATGGTTTATTTCTCTTAATAGACATGACATTCCTAGTAAAATGACTATAGAGAACAATATTGTAGTAATCATCACTTACTAAGATTGCAAATGATCCCAACCACTAAGAAGAAAGGATAATTAAGTATTCTGACAAGAGGTTCTAAATATCACTACCATAGCAATCATATCCCAACATAAAATATATCAAAATAACATGTCATACAGCTAGAACCTATACAGTGTTTTATATCAGGTATTTGTAATAATAAATAAAGACCTTCATAGGATAAGAATCATGATTCTCATTAATCTAGTTCCTTCTGTCTTGTTCTGTTACCCTTCATATCCAGCTTCTGCCTCATGATCTAATGTGGCTGCTTCAGTTTAGCCATCACATCTGCATCCTAGCAGGCAGGAAAACAGTAAAGGAAAGGGGAGATGTCCCTTTTAAGGATATTTCTTATAAAACAGCATATGCCAATTTTGTTTTGCATCTGACTGGCCAGATATTACACACATGCGCACAGTGAATGACACAGGAGGTGGGAAATTGAGTATTTTATTCTGGGCAACCTTGTGTCTAAAGTTGGAGGTCCTGTAACAACAGGAATAGCTAGCCATCAGTCTCTGTGCCAGGGCCTTTTAAGCAGTAAGTAGGAGTGGGTTTTACAGGCTTTTTAGACAATAGACTGTCGGGATGGGGGGTGAATTTTTCTCTATAAATTCCCGTATGCTACGTAATCACGCTGGAATTTTTTTTAACGCGTGTATTTGCCTTGTCTTTAAGCTTATATACCTTACTCTGTATCATCAACTCTGAAGCCAGTATAAGGCAGTGATTAAGAGTAGGGAGCCAAACTGCGTGGTTCCAAATCCTGTCGGTGTTCCCTGCCCATGGTGTGAACACAAAGCCTTCCATGGCACAGATCTCCCATCTTCAAATGGGATCATAATGGTACCTGAATCACAGGGTTGTTATGAGGGTTAAAGAATTGCTGAGAATTTCGAGATGCTCCTGGCACGTAGTAAGCCCTCAATTTTAGTTATTACTGTCAGTTGGCAGGTACTTAGTGAAAGTAGTTTTAATCCTATGTACCTATAAAAGTTAACTTGTAAATATGTCTTGATAGTTTCAGTCTGGTACAACGTAAGTAATTGGATAATTAAAAAATAATCTGAATTAGTCTATATCATTTGGAGTATTTTGTTGTGAGAGTTTCCTGTTAGGCAAACTATACTTTAGAACATTTATTAAATATATAACCATTTGCAAAGTATGACTGTTTGCAGCGAAAAACATCTTGTTACCTGTGTCTTGGAATAAAGGAAGTGAGCGGTGAGCCTGTTAGAGATCCTACTTGGCAATTGAAAGTTGAGTGTCTTTTGAAGAGGAGCTGGGCTAAAGGCTTTGCTCAGTCTACTTTTCTAAGAAATCTTGAATCTCTGGACTCTGTTAAATATTTGTGGGTTTTTTTTTTTTTTTTAGATAGCATGCTTTTTTCACACCTCTCAGATTTTATTGAAGTTGTGTGTTTGTTTCTGTTCCCGTCCCGCGTCATGAGGTGAGACTGGTTCTCACTGATTGCCCTCAGCATCTCCCACGCTGCCAGCCTGCCAGACTTGGTACCCAACAGGAGTACGGGATGCCACTTTCAGAGGAATTTTGATTTACAATTTCAGTGCAGAAATAACAGTAATTTTTTCATGGTCTTAATCTGTCCCCTAAATTTTGTCATCTGCAGTGAGATGCTCAGAAATAGCCACACTTCCAAATAAGCCGATGTTTCAGACAAAGTAACACCCATGCTTCTGAAGTCCAGTTCAGGAAAGTTCTGTGCCCTGCCTCTTGGGATCCTGTGCCTGTTGAGCTCACTCCTGTCTCTCCCGCCTAAGGACTTGGAGGAGTCTTGGAGTAGTCTGCCTGGTGTTAGAGTCTGACAGCTGTAAGAGCTTATCTAGTTAGCTGAGAAAACAAGAGGTGGTACCTCCTCCTCTGAAGGATTGTAACATTTTGTTTAACTGTGCTGATTCTGAAAACAAAATGTGCTGTCCTTAGAGGTCAGGTGAAGTGCGTATGTATATAGGTGTATGTACATATCTGTCATACATTTTAATGCCAAAATTGGATTTTTCCTGTCACTTGCTCTTGCATTGATAGAAATTGAATTCTTTTTTTTCAAAGATTTTATTTTTATACAAGAACTTGGGTATAGGCCAGATGTGCGGGAGGGTGAGAGGACTAACGAGACAGAGTGGGGAACAGAACAGGCAGACCGACTGAAAGCCACTGCTGAGGGGAGCAGTAGGCGAGACAGGAGAGGTCTGCCACGCCATGTGGATATCTCCGTGGCCTATGGGGATCAAACCGGCACTGCATAGGCTGCAGACAGCTTCACAGCACTGCACTCAACCGCTGTGCCACCAGGGAGGCCCAGAAATCGAATTCTTTAACTCATTATTAAAACAAAAGTCAATAGGCAGTTGTCTTAGTCTTGTCTGGGATATTTGGTATAATAAAGGGTCTTCAGTGTGGCGAAAGCGTCCTTGAAGTGGCAAAGGCAGCTAACTCATCTGTCCTCACTGACCAGGCCAGATGTGTCCCCATCCTCACTGCTCACCCTTCGATTACGTGCATTCGTCACACACTGTCGGTGTCTTCCAGAGGGAAATGTGCTGAACGGCACTAAAATGCAATCTCCCAGGAATTTAGCTTTGAGTTTTCTAAGTGGATTTCAGTGTCCCTTTCTAATTGTCTATCAGAGATTGAGGCATTAAAGCAAAGTTCTATACCTTATTGGACTAAAAACTGGTCATTCTCGTCATTGGCATTTGATCAAATGAGCATGGCCATGCAGACCCCCTGGGCTGCCAGCACCCCTGTCCATGGCGGGAGGGGCCTTCCTTGGGGTCTGGAGTGAAGACAGAGGCAAGGGAAACACTGCTGCTGTCCTCGTATCTTTATTTTTTCTTTTTTATATTTCTAAATTTTTACATCATTGGTAAACTTAAAGCAAACTAATTTCCAATAATGTTTGCAATATCGATTTCATTAAATATCCGTATCTAAATATAATTACATGAAATCATATTGGATTTAGTGGCACGTTGTGATGAGTTTTTGCTCCTTGGTTTTTTTATATTTTGATTTTTTTTTGAAATATTCCTTGCATACAGATATTTTTTTTTAAGATTTTTTTTTTTAATTTACGGAATAGCTGGGGTACAGGCCAGAGGTGCAGGAGGGAGTGAGTATGCACCAGAGACAGAGAGGGGAGCAGAACAGGCAGATGGACCAAAGACACTACTGAGGGGAGCAGTGGGCGAGGCAGGAGAGGTCTGCGGTGCCATGTGGGAATCTCTCTGGCCAGCCGGGAATCGAACCTGTGCTGCAGAGGCTGCAGGCAGTTTCACAGCGCTATGCTAAACCCACTGCACCTCCAGGGAGACCTCAGATTTTATTTTTTGAAAAAATGTCTCTAGAGTAATTACAAACAACTCTGAAAATAATATATTTTCACATTCTGTATGCAGTTTTAAAGACTAGGATTCCTACATTGTTTTTATGTTTCGAAACACAAAAACGGTTTATTCTGTAGATATTGCTCCCAGATCACACTGTCCTCTCATGACCTAGGTATTAAGATTCATGGTTTTTTTGGTTTTGTTTTCAACTTTCAAAGAGAATTTTAGTTCATATGCTAAGTTAAACATTAGCTTTTCAGTTCTTAAAGAAATACACTGTTAAAAAAATTTCCTCCTTAATCTTTTTACCTCCATTTTAAAAGCTTTTCATATACCACCAGAATCTTAAAACTTCTCTTTCCTGTTTTTTTAAAGGTCGATTGAGCTATCCACATCCAGGAACTGACAATCTTTTGATGTTAAATGGTAAGTTTTATAAAAACATTTTCTCTTTTTAGTTGATCTGTATGAAGATGATTGGATATACTTTCTCTAAACCTTCCCTATACACACAAGTGACTCATTTTATAAGTCAAAAATAGTCATAGCTTTTCTGTACAGGAAGCAGAATTAGGATTTTGGATGTATTCTGGGTACAAAGCCGTCACTGAGTGTACTTGTGATAGTACGATTTAGTTGGGTGACCATAGACTTTGGAGACAGTCCTGAGTTTGAATATTGGCTTTAACAGTTTATGGTATGACCTTGGTGAGGTAAATTCGATAAGCTTTAGTTTCTTATCAGTTGCAAGTTTATTATGATAATCAAATGAGGGTAATGTTTGCAAAGGGCATGAACTTGCTCCTTAGTGTTACTCTTGTATTTATGTTCAACTGAGAAAAGAACATACTGGCCACTCTGTAAATATGGTGGTCACACTGACAGTGTATTGTGACTACAAAGATTACAGGGTAAAGTTCCCAGTACTGGAAAACTTTCATTAAGGTTATTCTTTCTGTTGTACATACATTATGTTCAGAGAGCCACGGTACGTAGCCCATCCGTGTCTGCTGGAGTGGACAGGAAGGATTCAAATATCCTTCCCAAGGGTGAGAAGAGGGGGAAGTAGGAAGAAGGAATAACAGAGAGAGTATTTACTTTAATATTCTTAATTTATCATTGCGATAGTGTGCCTTTTCTATTTCAGCTAAAATTGTGTTGGAAAAAGATGACAACGAAGTTAAAGAACTGCAGCTGGGGGGAAAGGCTAATGTGCAGGCCGACCATGTGAACCAGCTAATACTAAAACTGTAGTGTGGGAGTTAAGTCCAGGCTACCTCAGAGATTTTTTTTTTTAATGAGTAAAAAATTGAAGAAAAGGGTGAGGTGATTGATGGGCTCAGTCGACATTTGACTGTTGAGTCAAGTTTCCCTTCATGGGGCAGCCTCCTGGAAGCACTGGGTGACCTAGCAGTGATGATCCTTCTGGCTGGTTAGAGGCAGAAGTGTCAAAGGGCCCCCTGGGCCAGACTGTGCACCTGCAGGCGAGGCCACGCCCTGGCCAGATGGCACAGCGCTCCAGGTGCCTCGAGTGGGAGCTCAGCTAGGGGCAGCTTACAGACACGTTAGCCAGAAAGGTGTTGGAAATTGCATTCCAGTGCTTCGTTCCATTTTTTAATACTGTGAAATTGGGGGTGGGGGGGACCCTCTAAGTAAGTAGCATCTGAACTCTAAATCTATGGCAAAAAAATTACATTGTTGAAATTGACTGTATGAAAAGGACAAAATTGTCATTTTTTATAATTTTCATGACTTCATTTAAAAAATGCTAGGTTTCAGTAATAATAAATTATGTTACTCCTGACTCCCTTAAATGCTGTTAAAGCAGTCTTTATGGTAAATAAAGATCGTATTTTTATTTTAACATCTAAAACACTCATTTGAAAAATTTGATTGGTGTGTATTTCACAACAGAATTTAAGAAAAAAAATTTCTTATGCTTTGTTAAAAATTCATTTGAAGGAAAGTATTCTGTTAAATTTGTTAAATCATTCACAAATGTTCTCAGGTGGCTAAATCCTTACTATATTTGGATGACTTCAAAGTCTATTGTAATCACAATACAATCTATCTGTTGTGTGTAGCAAAGCACATAGTAACCACATTGCTTTTATGACTTACAGTTTTGGTTCCACCATATATTAAACTATGTGATCTCATCAGTTTCCTAAAGCCCTATAAATCATCTAGATGTTAGACTGAAAGTATATCATCGCATAGCAGACACAAGAATATTTTATTTCGGCCAACAGTTGCATCTTGTTGACAAATCTGCTTCTTTATTATGTGAGGACTCCATGGTCTGCCATTTTAGACACTCAACAGAGAAAGCCACTGTGGAAGTCCAGAGCTTTTTCTGGCATAGATCTAAGGGAGAAGAAAGACAAACTAGGACACCAAAATATCAAAATGTGTTTAGGTTGGTAGAGACCATTGTAACCAAGGAGAAAATATTTATTTTGCTTATTGGGGATCATTGGTTAAGAGAAGAGGCAAAAATTAGAAAATGGGGTATATTTACAGCGTAAGGAGCTAGTTGAATACAGCATAAGGTATATTTACAGCATAAGGAGCTGTAAGAATTTAAATAATTTTTACAGCAGGTTATTGAAGAGAGAAGTAGGAAGTGAGCACTAAGAGAACTAAGGGGAAATTTTTTCATGAGCTACTTTTTAGCTATTTGTAACTCAGTTATATTCTTAATATATTGTCTCCCTGGGAAATGTGGGAATTAAACCCATGTTAATACTGAGCCTCTGCCTGTTCTAAATTATGATTAAATATTACTGAGTGATTAAATAGTAGCATCTTAGTACATAAACCCTCTTTTTAAATTATTACTTTTTTTTAGAATGTCACACCTTTAACTGCTAGGTGGTGAAGAAGAGAGCTCATACTTTTTTCTCTGAAAATCAGTACTTGCTAATAACATGTACATCAGTATTTTACGGTGATGGCTCAGTAATAGTTCATAGTGTTGGGTACCACAGACTCTAGAGCCACATTATCCAGGTTTCAACCAAGTTTGCTGTTTTCTCACTCTGTGACCTTGGAAAGCTTGCCCAACTTCACTTTAACTCAGATTCTTTACATCTGAAAGAGACAATGTACTGCCTGCCTCAGGGGGCTTGTCGTGAGGAGTGAGTCCATGCAGGGAAAGAACCTAGAACATTCCTGAGAGTAGAAGTGAGATGTGGCAGAGATTGATGAACAGTGACTAAACTGACTTTGAAAGAGTTAAAAGTTCTGTGAAAAGATGAAGGAGTTGTATCTGTTTACTTTGGAGGATTAAAAATTGAGTAGATAGTCTGATATTTTGAGCTATCTGAAGGATGCTATATATAGTGAACAGAGAAGGCTTGCTTTATGTTATTGTAGAAAACCAGACTAAAACCAATTGGAGGAAACTATACAGGGACAAACCTTGGGTCAGTTAGAGCAGAATGCCTCTCTCAGACAAGTGCTTCCAGAGCACTAAATAGATACAGGATGATTGCAATGTAGGAACATGCCTTAGAAAACATAGATTGGACAGGAATCTGTGATGTTATGGTACTGCTAGGATTGAGTCCATTTAAGAAAAATAGTATAGTTGCTATGCAGATAAGACAGACATACAGACTTCATTATCCTACATTCCAGCTTAATTAGCACTATGGTTAAACTTTTAAATAGGTCTTTAAGTAAGGGATAAACAAGGGGTGAGAAAAGGATCAGGAAGTTGGTCCAGCTTGGTAAGACTATGGAGTAACTGGCACATTCTTAACTCTGAGCCTCTGTTAACTGGGATGGAGAGAGAGGTGTAGTTCTACACCTGTATGTCAAGTTGTATGGATTGAAAAAATAACTGCTAACAGTTTCTGACTTCTGAACAGACCATGTATTTCTAGTCAAGTGGAAATCAAGTTGAACTGACTGATGGAGACTGACTACGGTTGACTAGTTCAAATATGGTAGAAGAGTTGGAATTGAACTCTAGGAACAGAGCACTCTAGGAAAGTTACAGTGTGTAAAAGAATGGGGAGATGGTTGAAACCCAAAGGGTAAGCCTCTCTGAAGTTAGAACAACAGCTTGTGGGCTTACATTCCTCAACTTTTTGTTATCAGTGCTGAAAAACAAAACACAAAACAAACAGAAAGATACCATTTTCCACGGTAGTAAGGAGCAGTACAAATGACATCCCATTCAAGGGCGGTTTCTATTTGGATTAAGTTGTACTCCCTTATCCCTCTCCCAAAGAATTACAATAAATACCTTGAGTTTTTGTTAGTACATATTTCCTTCCAAAGGGCAGCATATCAAGTAGAAGTATGGGGGGTGGTATTACTAACAAGCTAGTTTGAAATTTAAATTTGCCGTGATTAACCACATACAGTCATGTTTGTAATCAAGAACTTTCAGTACTTTGGAGGAAAAAAGAAGTTAATGTGTATCTTTTAATTAAGAAAATTTACTCACTAATGAAATTGTATTTCCAAAGGCAGATAACTAAATAAATTAAGTCATGAAAATAGGAAAGTTGAGTATGCAGCTAGTTCTTTTCTTAGGCTAGTAGGAGTGAAGGAGACAGCAGATTTTGGGTCTTGAAGAGGAGTATGACTTGGATAATATATTTCTTTCCTTGGTGATGACTTTTTAGAATAAAGAGAATAGAGTTCCATACCAAGACAATTTTAACCTTCAAGTGTTTCCCCTGATGTGCTGTGTTTACTCACCTCACTTCCTGCTGTAGTAATTGGCTACCACAACTGAGCTAAGAGATAAAGAGGACATTAGAATCATCCTATTTCTTTTTTGTAACTATAGTTTAGAACCTAAATATGATTTTGGTATTCGGGAACCAAATCCTAAAGTCATTTATATGGGAAAGGTCTTCAAGCAGTTCCTGTAGCCTTTTTCACGTATATACACATATGTGCAATATACATTGTAATATACACACATTTACAATTGTGCATGTATATGAAGTAGCCAGTTTCTCATTTCTGAATGAGGTATATTTTTTATAATGTTTCATAATATGTGTATATATATATATGTGTGTGTACTTGAAGTTAGTATTCTAGTTTTTATACAATTAACCATTTACTTTTTTCTTCTAAATCATTTCCTAAGTGATTTGAAGAAGTTATTTAAAGAAGTCTTTTTTATGCAGCATACTAAATAGTCATGTAACGTTTTTCTCCAGAACGAGTTTCTGATCATTTGCTTCAGGGTTTCAGTGGACATAGCGTAGGAAGTCTGACACCTGGCAGGACGGTGAGGGGGTGGGGAGAGCGGAGGTGTGTGGCTGCACCATTGTTCAGCATCATGGCAGCACCTGGTTCTTTCCATGACGGGAGGTGGGAGATGTTTTCATAGTTTAGCTTCATCTCCAGCCAGTTCTGGTTTTGGTAATGTAGAGACTTGGAAGCTGAGAGATTTTTATCCAAAAAATAAATGAAGTAGCTTTTTCAGTATTTTAAAATTCCTCAGGTATGAGACAGTTGGAGAAATGTTCTGAATAATAGTGTTTAAGTCTGAGACTGAGATGAACTCTAAGGTCCCGTGAACATTTGTACTTATATTCACCGTTTAATGCCGAGCAATCTCAGCTAAGAGAGTAACAACCAAAAACGAACTGGTTATAATGCCATTAATTTTCTCAGTAGGTCATGAATTATGTGCCATGTTATAGCATCACTATAATTCATAATTTTATTTTAAGCTTTAAAATAGTTTCATGTGTTTTATAAGTGCTCAGCCCTCTACACTTGGGAAGGAAGTGTTCCCCAAAGTAAACTCATACTGGATTAATATTAGAACATGCCAAGAATTGGGCAGGAAACCCAGCCTGAAACTGGTGCTGTGAAGTGTTTAGGGCCTATTAAACTTCAGTCATCCTTAGCCTGTCTTGATAGCTGTATTAAAATTCCTGTTATCAGTCTGATTTTCCACAGTTGATCTCCCATCTCTTTGAGACCGCCCCCACCTTTTCTAAGCGCTTCATAAGTCTTAAAAGACCTAGACAACAAAATTCTAAATGACACTGCCACTCTTACCCCACCCCAAAGAAATAACTAGATCAGCAAAGTTATAGATAAGTTATATATGTACACATACACACATGAACCATAGAGAAGGTATATATAAAATATAAAATCATAAAATATATATATAAAATATAAAATATAAAATCAGGTAAATCTGTTGGTGAGTAATTGGAGCTTATAGACAACTTAAGTCTGAAGTTGATTATATAGAACTAAATAAAGACAGTAGGATGGCAGAGGCGTAGATAAAGTTATATTGAAAGACTGATGTAAGCCTTACTGATTTCTTAAATTGTAAATGACTAAGATTTCACGTTTGTTTTCTCCCCTGTTATTATAAAGGACTAATGCTATATTTCACCTTGTAGACGCACAATGTGTTTTGTAAAACTTCTATAATAGATTGTATTTAATGATGTGTTTTCTTTTGATCTCTTAAGTTTTATTCTTTTGGGAAGACTGCATTTCTGACAACTTTTCAATATCTATTTCAGATTCATGTTTTTTTCAATCATCAAAGTTTTTCCAGACCTAAAAAAGTTTTGAATATAAATTAAGATCTGAATTTTGACATTCAATTTTTGGTTTATTGCCTTATTAATTCCACAGTAAAATGCTCATTTGTATACTCAGATTTGAAGAGAGGAATTATTTAAAAACAGGTTGCAGATTTTATCAGCTGGTAGTTCTTATGAAAAATAAACTGTAGTATTCTTTTCTCCAGAAGGAATTATGTAAACTGATCTAGTTTTATAGTATTTCACATGTGTGTTATTATTTGATAGTGATGGTAATATTTTGTATCTGAGTCCCTCTTAACTCCAAAGATGGAAACATAGCTGCTTGACTGTCTGCTAGAAACTGTACCCTCAGGAGAGAAGACTTTATTAGCTGTGGTATACCACTAATCATATTTTCTACTAAACAAGTTTGAACATAGATCTCTTTACACTCTGTTTAAGCTGTATAGGCTGCAGAGTATCCGTTGAATAGTGTTATATTTTTTGCTCTTCTGTGTCATCCAGTGGTTTTTCCACTCAGGACTTGGTTGGATCCTATCTGCTATATCACTTTTTATAAAAAATGTGTAGAAAAATAAAGATTTAATTCAAGTTGTGTCCATTCACAGAAAAGTTGCTTGGGATCCTTTTTAACTGTGAAGTGTGTTACATATCCCTGCCCTGATCAGATGAAACAAATATTTATTCATGAATTTTTAACATGAATGAGAATCAATTGTATAAGTCCTGTTAATTTCACAGTTCTTTTACCGTTCATAGAGCAAGTGCTTTGTAAATGGTAAAGTGTGTTGCACATTGTCATGGCTCTTAAAGCAGCACCAGTTCCAGATGCCCGCGTAACTTGCATATCACAAATATTTATATGTGTGGGCTTATTTTTAGTTCTGACATTTTACAATTTGTCCTTTGTTTACATGCAGCAAGGAGTTATGGGCGAAGACGAGGTAATTCCTTTCTGTTTGCTGTGATTTAACTGTTTCTAATTGGGTTTTACTGATCATTGTCATTAATTATCTTAGATTTCTCACACAATCTAAAACTCACAGAAGAATTGTATTTTAATTTGAGCACTTGTCAGAATTTTGAATCCTAAATCTCATTTTCATCTAAATCTAAAGCATTCTCATACTAATAGTTACTCAATAAATTTTTCTTTTAAAACTGTCCAGATTTTAACTCTTTCAAAGTTATTTTTGTACTTTTTAAAATAGAACTGCCATTTATTGTTTACATAAGAAAATGGTTAGTAAATACTATGAAGTCAGTGTGGTAGGCCTCTCATCTTCATCGTCTTGTCTGCGTCTGTAATCTACAACTCTGCTTGATTTCATGTTTGTCCCAGTTGAAAATAACGAGTACCAAGTGATTTACTGTTGGCACTGATGTACAGAAATCATGTTGCTTCTTCTCCCTCCCAAAATAATTTTCCCCTCAGGGTTCTTGTTATCCTAAGGAAAAGGGTAGGGCTGTAAGATGCTCCATTTTAAACTTCCTAGGGAAGCAGCTAACATTTTCTGTTGCTTAATTTCTTGTTTTCCTGTGCTGAAATTGTGAGGATGAAGTGTAGATGGGATGAAAGAAGCGGATGTGACACTGCGCTGGTGGATTGTCCTCCAAGCGAGCAATAACTGTGGTGTTTATATGTTGTCGTAAGTGCCACGCTGAATAGAGAGGATTTTCCTTGGCCCCTAAAGTCTCCCTTGAGCTGTGGAGGAGACAGTGATAATAGGGCCTCTTGACACCTTTTCTGGACCAGCCGGAGCTTCCTTGCTTCCCCTCTAGTTGTGAGCACAGGTAACAAGCAAAGCCATTTGTCACCACTGGTGGTGAAAACTGGCATTGTGTTCTTAAAGTAGTATTTCCAGTTTTGGAATCTAGTGTCTTCAAATGTTTAACTGTATCCCTTGGCTTTTTTCTAGTTTTCTAAAGAAACTAAAAGGTAAGAGTACTTAGGAAACTGAAACTGAATAATTTTCTAAATATTGTTGTCAGCCACTGAGGAGAGGGGAGAGTTTAGGACCTTAGTACCTGTTTTGCCTGTTTTCGGATGTAGCTGGTAGTTCTTATGAAAAATAAACTGTAGTAGTCTTTTCTCCATAAGGAATTATGTAAACTGATCTAGTTTTATAGTATTTAACTTAATCTGTCAGACTTATACCTGTCTTATTTCCCTGTGCTGCTCTTAACATGTGACTTCACTTCTCTTGAGAAAACATTTGACACTCTGAATTGTAGGTACTTTTGGAATTATAGAGCAGCTTAGGAGTCTTTTCTTTACATAGGATGTCTTTCTTTATAAATGTACACCTTTCATCTCTTACTTTGGTGATTTATATTTAATCGAATTTGTTGTACTCCAGTGTGAATAGCTGATCTAGGAAGACTAAGTCTTTGGTCTTCAGTATCAGAAGTCACGTCGTGTCCTCCCGTATTTCAGTCCAGTCATTGTAGACTGATTATAAATATGAAGAGAAAGTGAAACTGTTTTGGGTAAGAACTTGCTACAGTCCTCATCTCTGTCTCCTGGGAACCACAGAGATGACTCCAGAGCTGCCCCAGACTGGAAGAAAGCAGACTTCCTCCTGGCGGGGCAGGATCACTAAAGCCTTCCCAGGGCAAACCTGGCAGTTGTCAGACTCATTCAGCTTAGTATGGGGTAACACCTGCATGTTCCTCAAATTACATGGCAGAGTAGATTTTTAGTTGGTCCCATGTGAATTGTAAGTGTCTGCTTGGAAAAGTTTAATTTTGATGATCAGATGAAAAGTATACCCATTAGAAATAGCTATTCAGGAATTTTATTTGCTTTTAAAAATACTTGGACTCAGTAAGAAAACATTTTTAAAAAATGTCAGAGGGATGACTCGGGACTCAAGTAGGCTGGCTTTTTTCTCTCGTCTGCTTACTCGAACCCCTTCGATACCACACTGATACCCTTTAGCCACCCAAGACCCTCTGCGTCAGCTTCTGGTTTAAGATAGTCATCAGAGCAACTGCATTAATTCATTTAGTCGTTTTTCTTTTCAAAAAAGAAGTCATATCTTAAAGCAAATCAGAGCTGTCATTGTGGGAAGTATCACTGAGTTGCTGTGACTCTTGCCAGAGAGAAGACCCTGAGCTTTCCCAGTGAGTGATGGGTGAGCACTATTTTCACAAGGAATTTTATGTTGTGACCCAGTTTAGGGAGAGCTACTTTTTCTTCTTACTCAGCCACCTCTGACTCACCTTTCAGCCTTTGCATAGAGTACCTGCTTTCAGACAAGGTGTCCCATTTGCCGTCAGCCAAGTTACTACCAAAATGACTATGGATTTCAATTTCTTTCATAATGCCAGTGAGAACTTGCAATCAAGATGGCTCTAGATGGTGCTGTATGACATGTGTACCTTAGAATAATAGAGCTGTGGTGAACTGGGAGAACTTACCAAAGACACCTTGCCTTTCCCTGCTGCTCAGTGGGAATCCGTTCCCACTCCTCAGTGTCCCCGTGTCCATGGACCCTGGGGTGGAGCCCAGGGAGGAGGAAACCTCTCATGTGAAGCTGGCGTTAACCTATGGAAGAATATTTTTGTATTTTCTGTTCAGTGTTTCTTCCACCCAGAGTGTGCAGGCTGGTCTGGGGCTGTGGATGGACGTGTAAAGTGTAACTTAAACTCTCAATTTAAAATATTTCTGTATTGCAATCTCTCCCTTTAATGAAAGATCAAAGGGCCTCTATACTCCACAGAGAATACAAATATATAGAATATTTGAAGTAAAAGATAAAGAGCCTGTCTCAGTTAATGGACTAAACAACACAGTCTCTTTTGGCAGGTAAGCCCAGCGCATAGGTTAATAGACTTTATATGGAAGGAGAAGACAGAAATAATTTTAAAAGAGATTGAAATTATGAGCATTCATTTAGAGAGGCTGGATTTATTCATACTGTGTAGCCATCAGATTCATGTGCCATCAGTAAGTACAAATGGTTAATAATAATACTGTCCCCTGGGTATTTTTTTAAAGTGGACCAGGATTTTCTGTTGGGACTAGATTTGCTTTTTATTCATTTGACTCAGAAGCAAAATCTTGTAAGTGCACATCCCCTGATATAGTCACTAACAGATCTTTTATGATGACATCAAGACTGGAATCTTTTATCTTTGATTAATGCTTTTGATAATTGTCAGAGAAACGCAAAATCTCCAAAGCATGGAAAAAGCCAGGGTAAGGCTGAGCCAAGGGTCAGCAAGCTGTGACCCGCAGGCCAAACCACCTGTTTTTGTAAACAAGCCTTCCTGGCATGCAGCCAGGCCCATTCCTGTGCCACGTCGTCTGTCCAGACAGCAGAGTGGGGAGGTTGAAGCAGAAGAGCCGCCTGCAGGATTTAAAGCATTTGCCGTCTTCACAGAAAGCAGTTGCTGACCCCTCCTCCCAAGAGGACCGGCTCACCTCCTCTCACCTCAGCGTCCCTGCACAGTCCCTGAAAGCCACAGCCACACGCCTGCTGAGCGGCCACTCCAGTGGCGTGGCTGCCTCGAGCCTGAACCAGGGGAGCCACGTTGATAGTCACCCTTTGTGTCACTTGCTTTGTGTGTGTTTTTAGTTTTTAGGACGGTATTCCATAAATAAAAGACCAGTACAATCTGTTGAGATCAAAGAACCGTGCTTTGATTCAAGGCATGAATTGACTAATGTTGTGCAAGTTTTGTATTCCAGCCTTCCCCCACCCCCGTTGATACTGTGGAAAATGACTAGTCAGGGCTTCCAGAATAAAGCTAATTCTGAGCAGTGGGTGTGTTAGCCTCCCCACCACACCCGGCCCAGTCAGTAGTTTTCAGTCTGGGAAGCTCCTGACACAGTTTTTCTGACTGTATTGTGTGGAGCAGCAGTGTTGGTGGAAATGGGGAGATGCCCTTTGCTGCCTTCTGCAATCCTTTTCATTAAAGTATTTGGGGATGCATTATTTCAGTCACGATAAACTCCAGCAGATGACACTCGTAGATTGTAGTTCCTTACCAGAGTCAGCTTCTTGTTTTGGGAGAAGGTACACTTTAGTCCCATTCCTGGCGCCCGCGTCCTACAATGCTGCCTTCCTGTTAGAGCGTCGTGGTGACTCCAGAGGCTCCCCGGCCACAGGAAAGCTCCTCAGGCTCACACATGGGCAGACTGGGCAGCTTCACCTATTCCTTTTCTCGCGCTTCATCTCTCAGTGCTTTACCTGTAGTCTTGGCCTTTTCAGTGGCTAGGGGAGCATAAGCCGTCTTTACTTGCATTTGTAGGTGGTGGTTTTGAGTCCTTAGTCAAGATTATCTTCTCGTTTTCTATGTTTTTCAATGACAGTGACCTTGGGAATATGTCTGTGCTTTTGCTCAAGCAATTACCATCTAGCTAGGAAGCTTTTTTCCCCACTCCTTCTCCGCTACCCTGTCTAAAACTCAGCCATTTACTCTTAGAAATCCTCTCTAATCTTGTTTATAACTAATCTCACATTATATTCTCTTATTTTCTATTTGTATGTTTACCTGTTACAGAGCTTTAGCATATATATGCCTGTAACCAGCTTGTGTGTGTATATGTGTGCATATTGTGTGTTCACATCACATGCGTGCAAGCGTGCACATATGTACATTTTAAATCAGAATCACTGAAGTAGCAGTTTTGAATGACTGTTTTTCTCTTTTCCTTCATAGGACAGTTAGGAATGCTGAGTTGGGTTTATTTCATAATATCTAGAAAACATAAATGAGGTGTTTGGTTTCAAGATGAAGTGATAATTTCTAAAATAGAAAAAGCAAAACCTACCACTTCAAACAGTGCAACTCCGATTGCAGTAAACATTTTTGACTCTAAAACTTGATTATCAATATCCTAAGAGTTTGTTGTTGGTTTTATTTATCTGAAGAAATAAAATAACTTCTAATTCTTGTGGTAAGAGCCTAGAAACAATCCTATCAACTCTTCCTTTAAAAAGAAAACTTTTGAAAATTTCATAGGTAATCACTTTTAGATAGTTACAAATTTCAGTCTCAAGTTGAAGAGAAATTGTAAGATGACTTTCTTTGTAAAGAGAAATAACTGTCATTGTTTCATTGGTGAGTGGAATTATTGACTGTGCCACAATTTGTTCATCCAGTTCTGTATTTATAGACATTCACACTTAAGTCTCTGATCCTTATTGAATATATTTTTTGCATATGGTGTGAGAAGAAGGATCAGAGCCATTTTCCCCTCCAAATGGATGGTCATTGGTCCCGCATCATATACTGAAAAACAAACAAAAAAAAAAACCTTTCTACATTGAGCTGTAACCTAGGACTTTTGGGCAAATCAGTTGATTGTGTATGTGGGTTTATTTCTCTCAGAAGGGAACTTTTCATGATTTATCATTAAAGATGTTAATTCTGGATTTTTATGCTCTTTATCAAATTGAGGAAACCCCCACATATTCCTAGTTAGCTAAGAGTTTTTATTGCCAGTAACTGTTGAATTTTATCAGCTGCATTTCCTGCTTCGGATGCATTCCTGGAATTGGTTTTATGGAATTTCTTTTTCCTTCTGTCAATGTGGTAAATTTATAGTTCGTCCATTTTCGAATGTCAGTCTTACAATCCTGAGTGTATCCCACTTAATCATGATGTATTTTCCATTTATATATATTTTTTTCTAGCTTCTCTAGGGTTTTTGCTTCTGTATTCATGAGGGATGTTAGTACATAATTTTTCTTGTCATGTTATCAGGTTTTAGTCCCCCGCTTGCAAAACAAGTTAGGAAGTGTTTACTCTTTATTTTCTAAAGGAATTTGTAAAAGTTGGTATTCTTCAAAAGTCTGGTGAAAAAATTAAGCCACCTGGGCTTTGTCATGGTTGCGGGAAGGTAACATGTTTTTAAGTGTAGGTTTCATTTTTAATAGATATGGGATTATTGGGTTATATTCCTTTTAGGTTCTATGTATGATCTATTTCTTCTTGTGTCAGCTTTCAAAGGTTACTTTTTGTAGGGCTTGTTCCTCCTGTGGTGTGCATGGGTATAAGGCTGATAATGTCCCCTCTGCCTGCCCTTGACTCTCATTTCTAAATGTTGGCCATTTGAATTTCTTTTTTTCTTAATGAACTTGGCTTTTAAAGGTACCTTGATTGTATCAATGTCCTTTTGTTAGGTATCGAATTACTATTGCTTCACATCATCATTTGTGTTTAGAGGTAAAGGGTCTCCCCGTCCAGATGTTGTTACTGTTCTGCACCCTCCACCAGAGCCCCACAGTCCATCCCCACGGTCCCTTGTGCTCGAAGAGTCAACCAGCCTTTGACTTCATTGCTTTTCCCTTGTGCTATTCTCTCATCGACTTTAATTTTTTATTTTGTTCATCCTGTTCTATTGGTGTTCATTTGCTGTTGTCGCAAAACTGTGATTATTTATGTTAAATATTTATTTTGCAGTGTAGTTTTAAAAACTGTAGTTTTTTCCTCTAACCATGAACGTTCTCTAAGTGTGTAACTTTTGCCACATTCCATGATTTTATATTGTGTTTTCATTATCACTCAGTTTCATCCTTTTGAAGTGTAAGAATCTGAAAATAAATCCTTCTTTTAGAATGAAAAAGGACAAAGTTAAATTTTCATTGAAAAGTATTATAAATATTAGTCCAAATCATATTTATAATCAAATTCCCTTTCTCTCAGCACATATAATTTTACCTCTTGCCAGTTATTTTCACACCTGAATATCTACTGTGTTGTTAGAGAGCGTACTGGATGGGCCAGTCACACTCACTGGCATCGCAGGGAAAGATGAGAGAGGCAGGGTCACAGAAGTATTCTTGATGACGATATGCATTCAGTCAGCTCCTCCTTTAAATTAGTACTTAGTTCTATGGCTTTTACGCCTCTAGAAAGAAAATGGCCGCTGTTCTCCAGCAGTGAAGACTCATGACATGGCAGTTCATGGTATCTTCTTGCCCTTCTCGTTACTACTTTTGCTGACCTGAGCTTTCTTTAATAGCTTACACAGCCATACAGTATAGATGTTGATACTTATTTTACTAATTTATTTATGACAATTAGAATATTATGCTTAGTAATATAGAATGATAGTTAAAATATAGCTCAATGAATTTACTTCTACTTTAGAGTTAACATAAAAAGTTGTAGTTTTGGAGTCACCTCTTTCTGACATTGCTTATGTAGTGAAATCCTTTGTCGCTGAAGTCATTATTTCTCTTCAGACCTTAAGTATGTTATGCTCTGTATTTTTTCTCAACATGAAAGTTTGTTTAAAAGAATTTATTTTGGCGAGCAGACCTCTCTTGTCTCGCCCGCTGCTCCCCTCAGCAGTATATTCCGGTCTGTCTTTGGTGAATCCTCTCACCCTCCCGCACCTCTGACCTGTACCCCGGTTCTTGTATAAATAAATAAATCTTTTTTTAAAAAAAAAGAATTCATTTTTATGGGACCGCTAAATTTGTACTGTGTCTAGGACATTTTAGCATGAAATAATTTCCAAAGTATTGACATACCTGAAATAAACTTAAAATTTGGATGTCTTTTTGGTCAAAAACTAGTTAGTATGCTTGTGTTCTCTGTCTCATCTTATGCCTTTGTAAATATAGAATCATTTATAATAAATTTAATATAGAAAATTAAACCAGTTATTCACAATTCATTTTTAAGATAGTAATAACATAAATAAAAATAATAGATATTAATATTTAACATTTAATATAATTAATATTGATTAGGTTTGTGTTATTAACAATAGTAGTTGCATTTAAAAGTGTTTTCTTCCATTGATTGCAAAGAATATTAGCGTTTGTTTTTTCATTGGTCTCTATCTCTGATACCTAATATATTGGGAAAGTTAGTGTTTATAAAATTAGTTGGTGATCATAGATATCTTGAAGAATATCTTACTGAAATTGAATTTAAATCTATAGAATAATTCCTGTTTCCAAAACCAAATATGACCTTTTCCCCTGTTTTCATGTTCCCTAGTAAACTTTAAATTCTTAACTTCCCGCCTCTAGCTGACTGTGATTCCCAGTCACGTTAGTCCCCCTTCTCGTCCTAGCCCAGCTCTGTGCAGGCCCACGTATTTCTGATGGTCTTGTCTATGTCATGTACATCCTTCTGTGTTCTGTTCTTCAGGCTGGTAACACACTGATGACATGCATGTTGAGAATTTATTACTTATATATAGTGAGGCTTGTGCCAAAGACAATATGCATCGCCTCACCCAAAACAACCTTCACTGTCTCTTATTTTCTTTTTCTCTCTCTAATAAATTTCTGAAGAATCATCTTTTGAAATCTGTACTGTCTAAAACTGTCCGCGCAGTCTGACTCCTGACCAATTTCACCAAAACTGCAGCCTTTGGAGAGCGTCTCTCCCCACGGTTGTCATTATTTAAAATTAGCCTCCCATCTCTCGCTGTCACTTCACTGCTCTTTGTTTTTTCCTTGTGTTATTTTCCTCTGATGCTCAATCACAGTGATATTTGGGCTTCCCTCTTACCACGCCTTACTTTCTCCTTAAATGTTCCGTTTCTCCCTTAGAGTAAGAGTTATCGTCGTCATTTCTCTGTGGAGTTTTTGTCAATGATTACAAAAGTCCTTAAGCTATCACGATCTCTGTAAAATGACTCCAAATTATTTTCTCAGAAATAAGCTTAGGTCCTTTCTCCGTGCATTTTCGACCTCCTTGGAACAACCTATCAGCATGTGAAACGTCGCGTGTCAGTGACCCAGTTCCTGTTCTTGTAGCTGTTTCTGACCTCCACTGTCTTTGTAATGATTTAATGATTCTTCTCACCCGTCTTTGGTTCAAAACCTTTTGCGCTTCCTGCTTTCCAGTCTTTATCTGCCTCTACCTTTTATTCATTGTCCATCCTCCCTGAGCTTTTTAAAGACATTATAATCTGCTCATCTCCAACCACCCTAACCAGGGTTGCCGAGAACATCTATAATCTTGCTTAACCTGGATCTGCTAAATAACACGTCTGTCCTGGCCTGGTGTTGAAGGGTGAGTATTCTGGCAAGCCGTGAGCCAGTTTCCATATCCTCCTCCTCGCCAGCCTGTCTCAGCCTCCCTGCAGTGTTCTCTGTCTCTTAAATGAACGCATTTTCCTTCTTTCTCTTATGGTTTCTCCTTCCACATGAAAAAAACCACACGATTTATTTCAAACCATGTTCTTACAAGCATTTGTACGTCCATCCTACTCTCACGAACGCCTCAGTGAACACCATGACCTGTTTTACACAAGTGTGATCTGGTTTCTCTTGGGGATTTAAGAGATGCCCCGTTTACCAGCCGGACCGCTCCTTCGGTCGCACACCCTTGCGAAGCACCTTGACGCTTTCTCAGGGACGTGCCCCTGGTGCAGGTGTAGGTCTCGTCTGCTCTAAAGGCCCATTCCTTGAGAACTGAAACTAGATTTTATGAGGGTGCCTTATATTTTGAACTCCGGATCTCTGTTGGGAATATGCCCTCTCCAGAGTGTGCCCTGAAGGGAGGGCTCCAGTGGGGACTGAGTCCTCGAGGCAGTGCCTTTTGCATGTGTGCCGAAGCCTGTCGTGTCATTGGCACGTGTGGAATAAATGAATTCAAGACCTTGGATGCCGGAGTTGCTTGTTGCGTTCGTCCTGCCTCACTGTGATCTGCTCTTGGTTTTTTTATTACGTCCTCTTTTCTATCCAGTCTGTGCCATTTCCTTTCTTTCACCAACCAGGGCCTTCAAGGCATCCTCTGTCTTGCATCCAGCCTGACATCCCCATGCACCCTGTTCTCACTGCTTGCCATCCAAATACAGAAGTGAGCCCGTGTGTGCTTGTGGTGTCATTATTGCCGTGTGACTGTTTCTCCTTGGTCATTCCTCAGACTGAGGAGCCATTTCTCTCTTGGGTACACGTAATGAAAACTTTTTCTGAGTTTCCCTTATTTTTTTTTCTATGTCTGTGTCATCTTTATTAATTTACACCTTTGAATTTGTCATTGCTTTTTCATGCTTGCCTTTAGCATTTCTTAGCCGAGATTCAGGTTGTATTTTCTCTTATGTTTTAGGTCGCTCTTCCCTCTTCCCAATAGACGACGGCCTGCTGGATGACGGCCACAACGACCAAGTCGGTGTTTTAAACTCACCTGCCTGCTACTCAGCTCACCAGAATGGAGAGCGGATAGAACGCTTCTCGAGAAAAGTTTTTGTTGGTGGTCTTCCTCCAGATATAGACGAAGGTAAGGTAATGATTTGGACCTGAAAAATAAATACTATGTGAGTGGAGCAATGAATTTCTTACCTCTATTCTTAATTACATATTTTGCAAGTAAGATTTCATACCCTTGCTCATAATCCCGCTTGTATGTTTAAATATAAGACATATTTGCATATATGAAACCTTGTTTCATAGAAACCTCTTATAATGTAAAACTTAAAACTTTTGTGACCGTCACACACATACACACACACACACAAAATAAACGTGATCAGCCAGAAAACTCCACCTGCAGCTCATGGCAATCAGAGGTTTTGTCTTTAAGAAGCAGGTAAGGAGGAGGCTGTAAGACCCAAAAGAGTACTGGATCAGAACATAAACGTGAGACTCGGGTCATCAAAGGTTAATAAACATGTAAAAATATGTATAACCAACACAAATAGTTTAAGATAAAAATTTTAAAAAACTGAAAATACCTAATGTTTGTGAGGTTTGTGAGCAATCTACTTTGTTTACAACTGGCAGAGAAGATGGTGCTGTATTGGGAGGAGTTTTCAGTTGTGATTCAGATATCCACCAACATTTTCTGAGTGTTGGTCAATGCCATGGCGTTCACTGCTCAGCTGACCTAGATGTGTTTAGTGGGACTGCCTGGCAGGGGCAGCACCCCCACTACGAAGTGGAAATACCCCAGCTTCCACACTGGCTTCAGCAGAACTTTGTCTTCATAATTTCACTTACCAAGTAGTAGTGACTATTTAACTTGATAGGATGTTGGCATGCATTTCATGCCTGTGATATTTATAGCATTACTATATTATCGTATACTATAAGTCCGTTAGTGTCCATACAATACTTACATATATGCAAAATTTATATAAAAATTTAATGGTCACACTGCATTGGTTATTCTGGCCAATGTGCTCCTTAAAATGATTATTTTTACTAAAATAGCTATTAGTTTTATGTGTTATGTATTTTATGTATTCTTTTAATAAGGGTACTGGACATGTCCAGTGTGTATTCTAGTTTATATTAGGCTATTTGCACTTGTAAATATAAATCTTTAACTTAGAAAGTATGGGGTTTTTTAAAATGAATCATTAAAACTAATTCCTAATATGCATTATTGTATTTTTTAAGATGAAATAACTGCTAGCTTCAGAAGATTTGGACCTCTAGTAGTAGATTGGCCTCATAAAGCAGAAAGTAAATCCTATTTTCCACCAAAAGGTAAGTTTTTATTGTTAACACTTGCTAGGGAATTAGTTTTACAAGAGCAAGAGAGACAATATCCATCACTTTGTGTATGCTTTTAGAATTAAATATCATCCCATAACTAATAGTGGTCTGCAGAGGCTGGCTGTGTGCATTGAGTGAGGCTGAAAGAGAGCTAGTCAGATTTCATGTTAAGCCGCTCATGAATCATAAGACACTTGCTTTGCATGCTCTAGAATTTGAGGATGATTTCAAAGACTCAGATCAAGAAACGTTTGAGTGTTTTCTCTGTCTAAAGCATCATTCCTCATAACTTTTGTGAAAACATTAAAAATTTATATGTCTACACAGTGCAGTTAAGATCTACGTGAAGTGAGACTAAAATGCAGACCTGTGACTAGTTTAGTATTGCAAGATACATATTAGTGTTCCAGACAGTAGATAACAGAGTATATGCTCTGTTGGCGAATTTAGATAGAGAAGGAAGTAACTGGTATAAAAAATTCCAATTATATAAGAAGAGGGTGTGAAGAGAGTACCTTGTGGTATTAGTCATGTGAGCTGGAATGCTCCAGAGACTCACCACCAGGGTGCAAAAGTCACAGGCTGTACTAATGTTCAGCAAAGCCTTTGGGGGGAGAGCAAGTAGCCCCTGTGCCCACAGTGCGTAGAGGGGGTGAGGGGAGAGAGCCCAGCCAGGCAGAAACTGGTGAAAACCCTGGCTCTGTTTATAGACTCCAAATGTTCACATGACTTTGGAGCTTGCCAGCTTTGCAGGTCTCAAGTCCTTGGTAAGAAAGAAAAACAGCCCCATATGATACCAATGTTCATTTGTTAGTTTAGTTTTTAATCTGTTGTCCAGCTTTTCCTGTGTGTTCTTTTGTAAAGGTTATTTTGAGTGTTCACTAAAAATGCTTGTTCGTTTCCGATGCCCCTGGCTCAGCGACCATCCCCCGTGCCTGGACTGCTTCCGGGGGTGGGCGTGTGACCGGTCTGTCCTTGTCCCTGGCTCTCCATTTTTTCTGTCCTCACTATCACTGGAGTAATCCTCTGAAAAGGAATCTGCTGATGCTGCTGCTGCTGCTGCTGGCTTTTCTGGTTGAACCCCCAGGGTGGTTTTTCTGATTGGTAGAAAAAAGGCAAAAATGCATTGCCTGCGGCCTGGCCTCCTTTAGGTAGAATTCTCTCTGCCTAAAGGTTCTTCCCCTAGTCTCTCTATTCCTTTATGCCCAATTTATCCCAGCTTAATTATCTTTCCCTCAAAGGACACTTTCAGGACCCACCTATGGAGGTCAAATTTCCTGTAGTCTAAGAGACTACAGCACTCTCCAAAGTTGTAGTTTTTACAACTTTACAAGGAAGTGATGATTTTATTAGTGTCAGAATCTTCAGGCCTAAGCAATCTATTCACTCTCCATCTTGATGAGCTGAGTAATGGGGGTGAATTTAAAACACCAACTTGATCATTTTATTTTAGTAAATTGGTCTTCTGTCTTCTCAATGATTCTAAAACAGTTCTATTTCAAATCTTTAGCTTATATTAAAATTAAAGACGTGGCTTAAGGGAAACCAATCTTTTATTTTTTCAAGCATAATCAAATTGTCTCCAGCAATTATAAAAGGCCTAAGATGTACCTTTGTAATCTGGCATAATCATACCTTTGGAATTTCTGTTTCTGTAGGCTGGTTTGATGGCTTATTTGTGCAATCAGAGATTATGATTTTTAGCAAAATGAAGTCCTTCTATGACACATGAAACCTCTGTGGCAATAAAAGCCACTTTGGGCAATAAGCGATCTCTGAATTGTGCTCACACACGACCTCGCACTGCGGTGCCCTCGCCTGGGACCAGAAAGCTGAACTCTAGGTTTGTCAGCATAGAGACCTTGTCAAGGAATGCGAGCTGTAGGTCCTTTACAGTTACCAGCTCCTCCCAGGAGTCACATAATAGTGAACTTGCAATGTGATTTTGAGGTCTTTCTATAATGAAGTCCAGTCTAAGCTGCTGGATGCATGATTTTAGGTGAAACACTGACAATTGGTTGTCACCTGGAGAGGAGGAAGGGCCTGTTTCCCAGAGGGGCGAGACTCAAGTGGGAGCTGTACCAAGAGTCCAGACATAGCCTCAGACTACAGGAAAGTCCGCTGCTCCCACACATTGACTTGATTTAAAAATTCCTGCCCCTCCTCCTTCAGCACTCCCTCGCAATCCAGTCTCCCTCATGTAGCACTTCGCATCATTGGGTACTTGTCGGGTTAACTGCAGAATTTTCCCTCAAGTACGGTAATTCCTGGGCTTTTCCCAGTGTGCTCCAGTCCAAAAGCTTGCTCCTAGAATTCGTCATACCCTGGGAGCATTTGGAGAAAATCTCAGCTCTTAATCTGCTTAACTGATTAGTCCTGCCAAATTCTTTAAGAAGATATTGCCCCGTGGGAAAGAGGGAACTCAGGAGACCTTGCTTTGAAATTTCTCATCCAGCATTGATTTGGGCGAGTAATCTAACCACTTAATACCTCATTTTTTCCTTCTGTAAAATGGGAATAATGTTTAATTAAGTTGTAAAAATCAAATGAATCAAGTGTGAGAATACATTTCACGTGGAAGTGTTAGCACCGTACCAGATAGTATGTGTGCTTCCTCTCTCCGTGTGTGTGTGTGTGTAAAGTAGCTATTTACTGAGTGTCCGTTTGTATATTCTATTGGACATTGTGCTCATCCCTAGAAAGCTTAATGATTCTTGTCTAGTTGATTGTTTTTTTCTTTCCTTTTTTCTAAAAGCATGAATTTTCGAAGCAGTTCTGGAATCGGGGGTTAAAGCACTTACCTGACATGGGGCCTCATTTTTAATGTTTTTACAGGCTATGCATTCCTTCTCTTTCAAGAAGAGAGCTCAGTTCAGGCACTAATTGATGCTTGTATTGAAGAAGATGGAAAACTCTATCTGTGTGTTTCCAGTCCTACCATCAAGGACAAACCAGTAAGTAAATAATATCCGCTCTTCTGCCCATTTTGTGATTGAGTTCACAGTGTTGGTCCTGAGGAGTACTTTGCAGGTTTTGGATGTCAGCCCCTGTCAGAGAGAGGTCTGATGTGTAAAATTTTTCTCCCATTCCGTAGGGTGTCTGTTTTAATAATACTTTAAATTAAGCTGCTTTTGAGGTCAGTGTTTTTTGATTCAGATGATTTATAATGTCTACTTTTAAAAGACAATAATTGTTTCTCAATTTGACGGTCGCAAATGTTGAATGGCAGAAGGACCGCTGTGGCCGCCAGGGCTGCGCACGGAGAATGGCCGTGCAGAGTTATGTGTCCCCACAGGTGCAGATCCGCCCCTGGAACTTGAGCGACAGTGACTTTGTGATGGATGGTTCTCAGCCTTTGGATCCTCGAAAAACGATCTTCGTTGGAGGTGTTCCTAGGCCACTAAGGGCTGGTAAGTAGAAGATTAAAATTTATTTTAAAAAAAAATGCATTTAAATGTGACTCAATTCAGTCAGCATTCAGCGGCTGCTATGTCCATCACACCACTGGGCAGGTGAGGGGCATGCTCTGCACGCCCCCGTAGCTGCCAAACATAGACGCCAAGATGAAGTCTGAGAACCATCCTTGAGACCTGCAAGCTAGTAGAGAAACGGACATATCTGTCAGTGTCATTGGCTAACTGCACACAAACTCTGAGAAGCCACTCAATACTCCTGGCTTTTTTTTTTATTATTATTTATTTATACAAGCACTGGGTACAGTTAGAAGCATGGGAGGGTGAGAGAATTCACCAGAGCCAGAGCAGGGAACAGAACAGGCAGACAGACAAAATAACACTGCTGAGGGGAGCAGTGAGCATGGCAGGAGAGGTCTGCATGCCATGTGGGACCCTCACTGGCAGCCGGGGATCGAAGCGGTGCTGCAGAGGCTGCAGGCAGCTTCACAGCCCAGTGCTCAACTGCTGCGCCACCAGGGGAGGCCCACTCCTGGCTTCTTAAGTGTGGCTATCTTAAGATAAAATGGGGGGTCTGTTTGTTTGGAGTAGGTTGATTCTGATATCTGAAGAAGAAAGATAGGATGATTATTTTAAAATAACACTTTAGATAAGTCAGTGATAAATTACTATTCATCAATAGCCAGGAACCAGAGATCCACCAGGTGTCAGCATGGAGTGTAATGGCCCATACTGGCCAGTCCTCCAGTCCCTTGTGCCTGTGACGTGTGCAGTATCTTCACCCCTGAGGTGTGCTCTCCCAGCGTGGGAGATGCATATTAAGCACACGTGAGCACTTGGAGAACATAACTGCTACCCAGACAGACAGGAGGGAGCACACGGGACATGAGAAGGGACGTGACATAGTCTGATACTCGAGACACTGGGTTGGGCCGACGTGCCAGAGATGGCATAAGAGGAGGAGGGTGAGGTGGTGGGAGGGTGTGAGGACTGTCTTCACACAAAGGGACTAGTGCATGCAGAGCCACTCCGAGGGAAAGCAGAGTACGTGGGGGAAGGACAGAAGCCCAGAGACCCAACCTGAAGTGCAGGAGCGAGGGAGGACATGTGGGAAACACGGGAGTCAGGTCATACGAGACTGCCGAGCCCATCTGGTGTTTATCCTCACAGAGAGGGAAAATCACCTGCAAGCTTTTAAGGAGGAGATGATAACACTTGCCCTTTTGAAAGACCAGTTTAACTCAAACCTCATGGCAAGGGCTGAGAGTTGGACTGAGAGTAGATTTGAGCCGAGTAGGTTAGGAACCTGTCACACAGCCAGGGGCAGGTAGTGGTGGCTTGGATGACGGCGGCAGCGGTGAAGGAGCCAGGTGAACAGGTATCGCGGGTATTTACGGGAGGAGCCGAGAGGCTGTCAGTCTGAAGCCACTAGGTCCCTTTTCCTGAGATAAGAAACACTGAAGAAGGCGCAGGTTGGAGCAAAGACTGTGCTCTTGATTTTGAAAGCGGGTTCGCGGTACCATTCAGCTTCTGATCAATCATTGGTACCTAATATGTTTTTTAAAAGAATCACTCTAGCTGCTATTTGAAAATAAATGGTGCCGGGTGGGGAAGGGGGATCAAAAGCGAAGAAATAAGGCTGTTTCATGGTCCAGATGAGAAATAATGATACTGTGGACCAGGATGACAACGATGCGGAGGTAAGGAGATTGGATTCCGGGTATGACCTGAAAATCAAGCTCACTGGATTGCGGTTTGCAACGTGGGGAAATGGAAAGGATGAAGCCGAGGGTCTTGACTGGGCAGCTGCGTCTCTCCCGTTGCTTGCTAACTGAGTCAGCAAACACTCATTGGGCAGACCGAATGGGGTGCAGGAAGACCAGGAGGGCCATCTTGCAGTGTCTGGAAGATACCAGTGTAAGTTGTCTGGTGGTTAGTTGCAGAGATGAGCCTGGAGTCCAGAGGAGAAACCCAGCGTGGACGTAAGAATTTAGGAGCGGCAAACAGATAGATGGTTCTTAAAGCTATGACTCCGTGTATGAAGTCGTCGAGGACAAGAGAAGTCCAAGGGCTGAAGCGTTAGGTATTCTGACATTGAAACCTCCAGTTGAGGAGGAAACAGCAAGGAAGATTCAGAAGGAATTACAGGAAGGTAGGAGCAGACTTAATAGACTATGTGTTCTGGAAGTCAAGTGGAGAAGATATTTCAAGAAGGAAGAGATTAACTATGTTCAGTCCTGCTCGCAGGTGGGCTGCCCATTGTATTTGACAATGGGAAGTGTGACCTTGACATCACCACTTCAAGAGGAGTCACTCACGGGGTGAAGATGACAGTCTGATTATAAAGGGTTGACACGGAACGAGAAGAGAACAATTGAGTGTTGAAAAAATGTTAGCAGTTTGGGGAATAGAGAAGGGATGCAGTCACCGAGGGGGAGAAATAAGGCTTAAGAGGTTTGTTTTATAATGTAGGACAAATGACACTTGATCAGGTAACCCAATTGTAGAGGGGAAACTGACGGTGAGCATATCCTCCTGGCGTGAGAGCACGCAGCATCACTTGTTGGATTTAGTGAAGAATGTGGAACTCCATCCCTTTCACTTTCACTTCTTTTAAAAGTTCTTAAAATGGTTGATTTAAAAGTTTTTAAAATGTGAACTTCTCTTCTTTTGAAGTGGAACTTGCTATGATCATGGACCGTCTATATGGTGGAGTTTGTTATGCAGGAATCGATACAGACCCTGAGCTAAAATACCCAAAAGGTGCTGGTCGAGTTGCTTTCTCCAATCAGCAGAGCTACATTGCAGCCATCAGTGCGCGGTTTGTTCAGCTTCAGCACGGCGACATTGACAAGCGAGTAAGTGGCTTGGAGCCTGCAGTGAGGTGCTGAGCCGCAGCTGACCTCTGTGGGGCTCATACAGAACCCAGTGCTAGTGTTTATTTTATACCCCTTCAAAAGTATATCAAAATGTCCTTGAAATGTAAAATTTTTAAATGTGCTTTAAACTTTAGGTATAATGTAAAAATAATGCCATATAAAAGCACGTCAAAATGTTTTATCAGCCAATACAGACTTAATATCCTTCTAACCTCGGAGGCACAGCTTGTTTTAGCAGCCTGTACTCTAGAGCCAGGTTGCCTAGAATGCCACTTGCACCATATTCTCTACAGTCCCTGGCACATTAACCCTCTATGCCTCTTTTTTCCTCATGTATAATATGGAAAACAGTATCTCTCTCATGGTCATTTTGAGGGTTAAATGAATTCACCTATGTAGAATGACTGCGAACAGAGCTTGGCACTGAGTTAAATGCTTTTTAAGTGTTATTTTTCATGTCTTACAAGCTAAAATAAAAATACACTGTATATTTCCATAAATAAACACAGTAGTAACTATACAGATAAATAACATATAAAATAATTGTCCCAAACTTCAAAACATTTACTCTTTAGTAGCATTGCTTAAGTCATTCCATTAAGAACTTTCAGGAAGTCCTGTGAATGATAAAGCCATTCTACTGAGTATTTCCTGGACTTGATTACTAAAATAAGGGGAAGGAATAATCAGAACTTAATGGCTCATTTAAAAATCTATCTCATGCTGAAATCTGTGAGTATTTCTCTATATCACTAAACAGTATCCTAAAAAACGTTTTTACATTTATGGATGAGATAGACTAGAACTATTAGGTAAATTGAGTTTTTATATCCAAATAGCAGATACAACTTGAGTGACTTATTTTCCCAGCATGACATTTTCTTGAAGTTTACTCTCTGAAACAGTTTGTACATTAAAAAACTATGGGAGACAAGGGAGCTGGTTAAGTAACAGCAGTTGTCTAGAGCATGGGCTCCAGGAAGCAGTCATCAGTTTAACCACGCCTTCCAGCTCAGGAAAGGAGGCCCGCACCGGCCCAGTGCCGGCCTGCAGAGTGGCACTTCTGTGCTCGTCGCTACTTGAGTGTTGCAAAAAGGAGGTATCTGAGAGAAGGGAGCTTCGCTTTTATTCAGACAGCGCACATATTTTCTGAATTGGTTTGAACCTGAGGATTCCCGTAAACCAGTGTTTTGCAACCTCAGCTGCACATGGAATTCACCTGGGGACTGAGAAAGCCTTCACATCCGGGGCCCACCCCAGAGACTCTGCTGTGATTGGTCCCGGATGTGCCAGCACCGGAGTTTATAAAGCTCTGAGTGATTCTGATTGCACCACTGATGTGGCTTCACCCCCCAGGAAGGGCCAGCTCATCGGCTTGTATATAACTGAAGATGTTTGATACGTGGAAGCAGAAGGAAAGGATCCTTGCCTCATCACACCTGTTTTCACAGTGACAGGGAAGGAGCGATTGATTGTTTGCCTTAAAGGGCCATTCAGATGCAGAGCCTGTGCCTTATTAAAAGGTGTCAAAATACCTGAGAGAAAAGTTTATTTTTTAAGATTATGCTACTAAGGTATATTTTTGAGCTTTATTTGAAAGAATTTGAACCATCACTAGTATTGCTTACACACAAAAAAATTATACCATTAAAACTTTATACTTTTCATCTCTCTAATATCAATATAGTTAATAAAGCATACAAACATTCACTTAAATTTATAACAGATAATCCAAAGATAAATAGGATACTCATTTGGAAAGGATTAAAATTGTTTATTATACTTACTTTGTTCATGAACACTTTGAGGTTTATTTTCTCTCCTTATTAAGTGGGAAACAACCTGCACAGATGTGTAATTCATTGTAGTTTTTGTAGTTTATTCTGTGAACAATGTAATTCTCTGTAACTTCTAGTAGTTATTGAAGTAGTTATTGAAGTGTGCTATACTTCAATTTGTGTAATGATTTCATTCGTTATTAATCCAGGTGACCATGTATTAAGATAGGTTCTCTGAAAGGGAAAGGGAAAGACATCATAATGAAAAATAAGTATAGGTGAAGAACTGATGAAACTCCCTTTCACAGGTACACATAATTATTAAAGGTAATTGTTAATTAGATACTGATTATACTAAGTCATGAATTTGACATCCAGTTTTTTATCTTTGAAATCTGAGTTTAAGTAGATTAACTTTATAAAATAATAATCTAGAATTCTAAAATGAAAATTAATGAAATCATTACACTTGCAAAGATTTCTTCAGCAGTTTTTCATTAGCTAACTCCAGGCACCCATCATTTTATGAAGTGTTGTGGAAGTGAAGTAAATAGCACAGAAGTTGTCAGTAATTTGTGAACAACTTATGGTAAAGGCAAGTGATAACCATGAGAAGAAAGTCAGAAAGCATATGTTCATTCGCACATTTATCCAAGGCCTTGCCATTTTGTGCTGCTGTCTGGGAGGGCTGGGTGCCGGTCAGCCCGCATCCCTGGGCTCACAGCTGGTCAGCTCAAGGAGTGAAGGTGGTCCTTCTTCACCCTGGCTGTGTTCTTTGATCATATCAGTGCTCTTCCGTAATGATAGTTATCATGAAGATAGTGAATCAGAAACAGCAGCCTGGAAATCAGGAGAGACTCCACATAGGAAAACTTTTAAGAGATTGAGCAAAAGAACTTAGAAATTGTGTCAGTTTGTTTTCAAAATCAATAGCCACTGGGAAAAAAGCGTAATAGCCCTCCATTGACGAAGAACTTACACATTAATTTAAAAACTCTAGCAGGAAAATATGCAAAAGATCCAGACAATTAAGAAAAGCAAAATGTCTGTCTGGTATACATAAAATGTTTATCCTTACCCCGGTCAGTAAAATATAAATATAAACAACATGATTTTACCCTTCGTCGTCCTGTGAGAGATATATTGTGCAGGTCTCATCGTCATCCACCTTTAGTTTATTTCCAGTTGGTTATTGTTGTTTCAAATAATGCTGCAGAAAACACCTGTACTCTTGGGAAGTGCGGGAAGGCTCTCTGCTGCCGTGCTTCTCCCACGCGCCAGCGCTCCAGCACAGTGAGCTCATCCGGGACAGAGACGGCCAGGCCATTATTTGCACCTTGGCCGAACCCTCGGAATGCTCAGTGTTCTCGCCTCTGCTCAAGGAGCAGCTTAGACTGCCTGCGCTGTCCAGTCAGAGGTGGTGACCTTCTCTTCCTGAACTCGCCACACGCAGGAAATCAAGGCTGATGGATAGTCTTAACTCTTGCTGGTGTCAGACTCTGCCTTAAATGCTCCACCTGCAAAGCTGAGCCTCCCCACACCAAGGAGGCTTTTGTCATTTTACACCTGTGGACACTGAGGTTTGGAAGGGGAGCAGTCAGAGCTGACTGAGTCTGAGGTCTTCTGCTGGGTCGGCCTTCACTGTGGACTTGACTCTTTTAGAAATGCACTGATGTCTCGGTGGGGCCCCGGAGGAGATAGTCACAGTCCTGGCCTGGCTGTGCTGTTCTGTCCTGTGGCCACAGCCCCTACCGCCTAGAGAAGCTTCTGCCATCAAGGACGGCCTCTCACAGGGCGCGGAATGAGGGGGGTGGCGGAAGCCAGGTGTCGTCCCTGACTGCCCTACATCCCTTCATTTTTTTCACTCATAGACACCCCCTCCTCAGAAAATACTAACCCACAGGGGTTTTAAAGATGGCACTTCAAGAAAGGTGAGGGTAGAATATTTTGCAAATCAGTAGATTTTGTTTTTAAGTTTTTTCTGTCTGGGAAAAAGACAGTGAAAACAGTTTATAGCCCTCTGAAGAAAACATAGCTACCAAACTAAGAGCTCCTGTAATCACATAGTCAGGTATGAACATGAAACATCTTAGAAGAAGGTATGATCAGTGTAAGAACAGAATGGTTTCATTGTTTTATCTGCATGTGGCGCAGCAGCAGACTTCCTCAGACTTTGTCAGGGTTTAAGTGGGTCCTTTTCTCTGAGCACTGGGTTCCTGTTGGCATTACTGCAACTGCTGAGCAGCCTCTGTGACACCTTGTTTCTTCTCCTTTCCTAGGTGGAGGTGAAGCCATACGTGCTAGATGACCAGATGTGTGATGAATGCCAGGGTGCACGCTGCGGTGGAAAATTTGCTCCCTTTTTCTGTGCCAATGTCACTTGCCTGCAGTATTACTGTGAGTTTTGTTGGGCAAATATCCACTCTCGCGCAGGACGGGAGTTCCACAAGCCATTGGTGAAGGAAGGTGCTGATCGCCCGCGTCAGATCCACTTCCGTTGGAACTAAGAGGAGCACCCCGGCCTCTCTCTGCCACGGAAAGGAAGGAAGAGTGCATGTGGCTTGCCGTGTCTGAAGACGTGCAGAAGGAGTAAGTGCGTTCTTCTGCTCTCACCCAGCTCTCAATACATGCATCTCTATCAGCAGCCAAAACACTACAAGCCTCTTGTTTTCACCAAAACCCTACATCTCAGGCTTACTAATTTTTGTGATATTTTCATGTTAAAATAAAATGTTTTTTTGTATTTTCTCCAAGTTATTTTTATATGTAAAGTTAAAATTAGATAAGAGAATGTTTTGCGTAGGGGCAAACAGTCTGCTGCTATATAGTGGGTGAAGCGTGCACTTATTTCTAAATGTGGGTTTTTAACTTCAAGATCTGCCCCAGTAATTTACCAAAGGTAGCAAAATAATAGTGAAGATGGAATATGTCTGCTACAAATGCTTATTTTTATTGTTGCTATTTTCAGTGTATACATAAACTAAAAATTAGGGTTGATTTTTTTGCTCTCCATTTTGACTTGCAAGAAATAATACCTCAAGATAATCTGATTTATTAGCTATTTTTAAACATTTTTAATCACAAGCTGTATTAGCTTTGCTGCTATATAGGTGTTATGTGTAAATGCCACCTATTAATACGGGACTGAAAACGTTAGAGACACACTGCATTGCAGATAAATGCAGGCAGCACAATATGGCCTAAACTGCCATAGTTTTAGAATGTGAAAACAATGCATGTTTACTTACCTGTATACACCATATGCATGCACTAGAATTACTAACAAGCGGTGAGGTATTGCAAATGTTCAAAAAAGCTCTCTTGAATCTAGGTAGCATGAACAAATTGTAAAATTTGTTTTTAAAAAAGCAAACTTGCATGCATTATTGTGACTTCAAGTTGAAAAATTGTCCTACATGTGTACAATATGCAAATTAGTTTTAGATTAGAGAGTGCAGCCATTTTGTGATCTGGTCGGTAGTGGAATTCGATTTTATGCAGACTGGATGTAATATTTGTAATCCCTGTGCAATTGTGTGATGTGCGGTTCTAATTCATGTGCAGTGATATAGTATAGATAAAAGATTGACTTCAAGAAAAATACTAGAATTTTAAAGAAAGTTGCTTTTAGCCCCTTTGATATTCATGGTTAAGACATCCTTTATAAACCAAAGATGGCCAGCACACTGCTAACCAGTCACCAAATGGAAGACCCACAAGAAGCCCTTATTTCAACAAATGAACTTTTTAGACGAACGCAAGACTTTGGCAAACCTAAGTAAAGTCAAAATGGAGATGGGGAAATATACAGACGGCTAGTTGCATAAAATTCCATGTTGCTTAATGACAACGGTGAGATCTGGCTTCTCGCGTCACTTGTTGACCTGTGTACATTGGGGTCTTCTGTCTAAACTGGGCTCGCTGTTGCATGGGACACTGTTGTTCGTAATGGTTAAGAATTGCTTTTTTTAAATTTTGATGAAGGAATTTTGGTAATAACTTTGCTTGCATTTTATTTTTTTGAGAAAGTGGCATGGAAACGTGCACTAGTTAATGAGTTTCTCTTGGTACCGAACACTATTAGAGTATCGTTAGTGGTATTTTTTCTCTTTAGAGCATTTTTAACGCAGCTAAGCCCCTATATTTTAAAGTAAGAGTTACTCTGCAATCTAAGCAAAGCACCCAACAATGGTAAATGTGTTTTTTTTTTTTTTTTAAATGCAGAAATAAGATTCTTGACTCTAAAGAGAGAAAATTACAAGGGTGTCGCCTTATCGCAGCCCCTTGGGACAATCCTTACGTGAGCAAAGTGTTGATCTTGATATTGGTTGTCTATGGTGTGCTTTTTGTACTGTAAAAATATGTGGTTCATGTCTAACTCTGCTGTTTTATTGTGGTTGTGGTTCAAGTTTTTAATGTTTAAAGTTGATGCTGTTTTCAGAAGAGCTTTTTACTAATTTATTTGTCGATGTTCCCTATTTGTTACTTAACCATGATCCTCCAGATTTTTGGAGTATTCTTTTCTAACCTTAACCCTGCCAACCTTGATCCATTTGACATTTGTTATGCACTATTTTTATATCTCTGTGAGAGATTTTTCCAACAGTCAGCTATTTTATGGCACACTTTTTTTGACTGATGACATCTCCTTTGCTATACCTCAATTTTTGGAATTTAGAAAAGAAATCAGTAGTTTTGCAATGTTAATTATTTAGATATTTAATTTCGCAGATTTTTTAACTTTATTTTCATAATTTCTGCTTAATGTTTAAAATTGAAGAGCCTTTTCATGTATTAAATAATGAGCACTAAAATAAATTATATGATAAAATAATTGGAGATGTTGAAAATCGCTTTCCCTTCTTAAACAGAAATAAATATTGGGACTGAAGGGAAATCTGGGCCGTGGGTGAAAGGGACAGAAGTGTCAGGTTTGTCTTCCCTTCACTTCGGCTGCAATTAGAGCTTGTCAGTCTAATCTTTGGCTCCTGCCCCAGCCACCCTGCCCTTTCCTTTTATTTTTTTGGCCTTTTGTGTACTACATCCTTGTTTTTCTAACTGTTGAACACTGTATTGGAGTTTTTTTTTAATTTACAGATCATATTTATTTTACTATTTTTGTAGAAAATTATTAATTTTGATTGTATTTTTGTATTTTCAAAGCTTCTTCACTTGTGTTCCCTAAATGTTCATATTGCTGCCCAAAAGTATGACTGTGGAGGAAAAAAAAAAAAACTACTTTAAAAATCCACACTTTTTGTTAAGAAGGAAACATTTAGCATTTATATATTTGTGTATGGAAAACACTTGACATTTTCTCCCTGTCGCATCTGGCTGCACAGAGCCTCTCCTCAAAGATGCTACAAAACTTGAATACAACACACTTTGGAAGGCTGATAACCTCGACCTGTGTCGTGATGTGCAATACTGTTTCTAATGTTTGTATAAAAAATAACAGTGTAAACCTTTTTAATGCAAATTTATTTTTTTCATTGCATATTTTGCAGATTTTATCCACAGTGTCATTTTTTACTGTCAGAAAAGATACCCCTTTTGTCATTGCAACTATTTTTTAAATCCAGAAATCTTTGTACTGATGTAAATGATTGTAGTTATTTTGGATAGTGTTTTGCTAACAAAAGGAGAGACTTTTTTCATGCATATTTCTATTTTGTTTTTTTGGGTTTTATTTTATTTTAATAGTAGTAAAATACTTGGAATAATTTTTCATATTCTTGTCATTAATATTATTTTGTATTTTTATGTGGAAATATATAATTTTATGACACTAATTGCTAAAGTTTATTTTATGTTGAATTATTTTTGGAGCTGAAATCTTTGTAATATTAAAGCAACTAGTTTCTAATTCCCAGTTTCTGTATAGAATCGCACAAGTGGTTTATGGAGTGTTTGGATTGTAATTACAAATGGTTCTTTGATATGCAAATTAATATTTTCAGTTGATTTTATTTTATATTCCTAATGGGGTGTTAAAGCCGTTTTTTATTTTTTTCTAAATAAAAAGAGAACCCATGCTTTTATGGACACTAGGTAAACGCCTTCAGCTTAAATTTTTTTGTTAAAATATTTTCGTTTATTTTATTGTTATCTTCCAGGTGTCTAAATCTCCAGTCTGTCTGTTGTACTGGTAATTTAACTCTGTAATGGAATAGTTTGCTGCCAACTATTTATATTAAGTAATTTTTAAATATTTGTAATATTGTTGACTGACTAATAAACTATTAAGTTATTGGCATAGTTGTAGAATCTTATTCTTCAGCTCCAATCTATCAAAATATCCATCGACACCAGTCAAACCTTGAAAGGAGGCGGAGTGACGTAAATACACTGGTAGCCCAGGCCACGCCACAGGCAAGCGTGAGGACGGGGGCCTGGTGACCCAGCCAGGCCTGTACTTCTCAGGATTCAGCCCAGAGACCCTGGAATGGTTCTCCTGCCCTCACACCAGCCCTCACACCATGCCGAGTTTGGTGTTACAGTCCTCCCACATAAATGGGGCTCCCGTGTATCTTTTTTTTTTTTTCAATTAATGATGAACATTATTTTACAGCCTTGTTTCTATTTTTTTTAAAGATTTATTTATTTATTTTATTTATTTATTTATACAAGCACTGGGTACAGTCAGAAGCGTGGAAGGGTCAGAAAATTCACCAGAGCCAGAGCGGGGAGCAGAGCAGGCAGAAGGACCAAAGTACACTGCTGAGGGGAGCAGCGGGCGGCAGGAGAGGTCTGCGTGCCATGTGGGACCCTCCTCCGGTGGCCGGGGAGCAGCCGGGGATCGAACCAGCGCTTCAGAGGCTGCGGGCAGCTTCACAATCCAGCGCTCAACCGCTGCGCCACTGGGGAGGCCCCTTGTTTCTATTTTTTGACAGTACAGGTTTTCTCCCCTCAGGTGTGGTCACCATAGTCTTCCCGGCACCAGCGCACCCCGAGTCCTCCCCCATAGTCCTCCACTGCAGTCCATTGTGCTTTCCTCCCGTTCTCTCTCTCCCCGCCACCTCTCCTCCTGGATGCCTCAGAGCTATGGTCCACTTTCAACTCTCAGGTTGAAAGTAAGCCTGATCCTTTGTTTAGTTTCTTTATATCCCAATGTAAGTGAAGCCATCCAGTATTTGATTTGTCCTGCTTCTATATCTAAATTGATGCTGCAATCACAAAATGAAAAGTTGTGGGCCATTTTTGCAAAATGCATGATTTCCACAGTGGGGCTCCAGATCCCTCTCCCTGGAAATGGAATGTTTCTACATGTTTGCTGCACTCCTGCCTGTGTGTTCTCCATTGACCACTGTGTGGAGAGCGAAGAAGAGACCCAATAATCAGCCAGGGATCTAGATTCTGCATCCTAATTATAACTGCAACAGAGGTACTTTTAACTTAAAAGATAAACAGGCATATTAAAAAATTGACTATTGAGCAAAATGTGGATTCAAGTTGGGCAGCGTCCAATCCCGCAGACAGGAAGGAGCATGAGGAGTTGGACACAGTGAAAGGCTTGACTAGGTAGAGTGAGCGGGAACAAGGAAGCTTACCAGGCAACAGGCGGGTTAATGATTGCAAAGTTCCTCCCCTCAGGCACATGACCTGGTAGTGCTTCTCAGGAGATTCCTGATGGACTGGTTGAAGGTTCCACTGCTGGGAGAGCCCAAACTGGCTCCCTTTGGTGATGCGGGGCTCGGCATAAGTGACTCCCTTGGGGGTCTATTCAGCAACATTACAAATTGGTGTGCTAAACCATGGACAGTATTCTCAACGGTGTTATCTCAACTATATTAAAAAAAAAAAACACCTTGGTGTGCCGGTCTGGGGCAGAGGAAAGGATGGCAGTGCTTTTTAAGAAAACATGTAATAATGTGACCACAGCCTATTTTTGTTTTGTCTATGAGGACACAGGTGTCCCAGAGAGGGTAAAAATATTGCCCCATAGTATAATTTCTGCACTATAGAAAATCGTCTAATGGGCTCATCTTTTGAGCCCCTCATATTCCCGCCTGTCCACCACTACCATGTCCTCCATGCAAACCATGCATCTTCACAGATCTGTCTCTCAGCATTTGCTGCCATTTTGCTATTTGGAATCTTTTCCTCTCTACCCAAGAAATTGCCTTCCATAACAAAAGCAACCCTTCTGTGTTCCGGCCTGTCTTCAAGACTTAGCAGAAATTTCCTATCTTGACTTTATCCCCTCCTGCTGACATAAAGGTCATTTATTTACCTATGCTGTCTTATCCCTTTGTTTTCCTAAGAAAAGAATAAGCTTCAAATACCAGGTGAGTGTTGGACACTATGCAGGGTCTTTGGGGGCCAGACCATTTCATAGCCTTGTCAGAGACAATCAGGCTAATGCCATCTCAATGTGTAATATCCTATAATGGGTAAAGTACATTGTAGTAGTGTATCAAATGCAAAGACTTTCTGCCTGAAAGGATTTCGTCTTTTGAAATGAGTTTACTTAAGAATTTCACATAGATATTGTATTTGACTTAAATTTTTGCATGAGCAAAGAAATAATTGAAAGTTTAGCACTCATAAACCATTACTGAAAGAAATTAATTGATTTATTTCACTTAAAAGGAATGCCAGCAAAATATCCAGGAAGCAGGAAGACATGTATGACATGACTTATAAGAAATCTCTCTTTGGTCTTCATCCCCACTTCTGGCACAGAATTCCTAAAATCATTGAAATTTCCTAAGTGACCAGAGGGACAAAGGAGTCGTGATGTTCATAACAAAGCCCTTTCAACCACACCCGAGTGTGCATTAAGGAGCCCACTTGAACAGCACCTCAGAAAAGGGGGTTGCCAGGGGAACCAACCATGCCCAACCATCAGTCCCATGCCCTGCCCCCAACCTCCAGGAAAAGAAAGAAGACCGGGGTTTGAATCGATGGCTAATGATTTAGTCAATCACAGCCTTGTAGTGACATCACCGCAAGAGCCCAAAAGGGTGGGGTTCAGAGTTACTGGTTTGGTGCACGTGGGAAGATTCAGGGGGAGAGGTACTTCCACACGGGACATGGAAGTCTGTGCCCTTCCTGGTACCTTGCCCCAAGCACCGCTTCCATCTGAGCCTTCCTGAGGTCCTTCGGGAGTAAAGGGCTGACTTGGCAAGGCTTCCCATGAGCCATTGTACCACATGAACCTCCTCAGGCATGGCGTATAATTCATTTGATAATATTGCTAATATTTTGCTTAGATTTTTTGCATATATACTCAAGAGGGCTGTGGGTCTATAATTTTCCTTCTTGTACTGACTTTGTCTAGTTTTTGGTATCGTAGTAATAGCTTCAAAAAGTGAAATGGAAGGGCTCCCTTCTCTTACTTTCTGGAAGAGAGTGTATACAATTAATGGCGATTCTTCCTTATTTATGTCATAGAATTCTCCAGTGAAAATTTTGGTGTCTAGAGATTTATTTGGTGGGGGGGGGGGGTTCAAATTACAAATTTATTTTCTTTAACAATTATAGAGCTCGTCAACTCACCTCCTACTGGACAAGGGGTGACAGTTTGTGTTTTGAGGCAGTGGTCCTCCGGTGCATTTCATCAAATCCAACAGCAGCAGGAGACGTCATCAGCCAGAGCACAGTCCAGGTGGAAGCACTTTGAGCTCTATTTTTATTCATTTTTAAATTCAACTCCTTATTTTGCCATCACTGAAGATGTACTCGTGGTTCTAAGAAATAGTGCAGAGCCTGTGTCTCAGTGACAATATCTAGAAAACTAACTCCCAAGAGCACAAACAATATATTGATGTTGACACAGTCAAGATACCCGAATCTTCTACAAGGATCTTTGGCTGTGCCTTTTATGGCCAAAACCACTTTCGTCTGCCCCCACAACCTCCTATTTTATAAGCCCTGGCAACCACTAATCTCTTCTCCATTTCTATAATTATGTCATTTCCAGAATGTCATATAAACAGAATCATACTGTACAGAGCCTTTGGAAGTTAGCTTTTTTCACTCAGCATCTGTGGTAGAGATTTGTCTGTTTCATTGTTCTTTTCAAAGAGTTGGTTCTTTGCTTCACTGATTTTCTCTATTGTTTTGTTTTTTCGGTTCAGTTGACTCTTGCTCTAAGCTCTACCATTTCCAAATTTCTGCTTGTTTTGCATTAATTTGGCAGTTCTTTGTCTGGGTTCATGAGGTGAAACCTTATTGATTTGAGATTTTTTTCCTCTTTTCTAATGTAGACAGTTTTGCTTTAAAATTCCCTTTTAGTGCTGCCTTGGCTGTGTCCCAAAAATTTGGATGTTTTATTTTCATTTTCATTTGGTTTAATGTATTTTTTTCCATTTCTTGAAGCTTCCTGTCTTCCATCGATGATTTGATTGCTTAGCTTCTGAGTGTCTGTCTTGTTATTTTCCTGCTATTTGGTTTCTAGTTTGATTCAATGGCAGTTGGAGAACACTTTCTATACGAATTTAGTTCTCTGCAATGTATTAAAGTTTGTTCTATGGCCCATCTTAGTGTCTGCTCCACCAGCACTACTTGGTTCTATGTTACGATTAAGAGCAAGCATCAACACCTGGCACTCCAGGCATGATACTTGACTCTTGGCTTGTGGCCCTACCTGGCTCAGAACTCCATTTCCCTGCACCCTGTCTCAGTGCCTGGGAGTCAGCATCCCCAGCCTGTTGTCAATCTGCACTTTTAATAACTTCTAAGTCACCCTCTATCCCATCCAACCTGCCTATCAGAGCTGTCAAAAATATCTGCCTTAACAACAATTATTATTTACATAATTAGTGCTCTATTTATAAAGTCTCTTCCCAGTCTGTTATAATCCCTATAATCCCTGTTATTTTTAGTCTGTGATTTGCCCTCTTTCACTTTTCAGTGAATTGCCCCTAACTAAAAACCAATGTAATGTCCACCCAGGTCAAACACCAGAACATCATCCGCATAGTCTAGTCTTCATTCCCAAATGTGATTACTGTTCTGAACTCTAAAAACAGAATGTTACAGAAACTGAATCATATAGAACATTCCTTTTCTTTTTTTCTGGCTTTATTTTCTTTTTCTTTCTTTTTTTTTTTTTTTTTTTTGTTCAATACATAGCTGTAGCGTACTCCTTTTGGTGTAATAGTATTCCCTGGTAACAAAAGATTAGGAGCCCAATTTAATCACTTTAAACAGATGTTTAACTTTAAATATCTCTTTTTAGAAGCCATTACTCTCATGTGATATGTTTGCTTTTAACTTTATTTTCTCTCAGCCTACTGCCACCAAGGCTGCTTCTTGTATCTGCAACAGAGAATTGCTACTGTCATCTTAATAAGCTTGTCACACCAAAGTTAATAAGACTCAGAAGTTTAATAAAGTTGTGGAAGTAAATTCTAAAGAAACACAGTTGGGGATCTTCATCCATCCATCCATTCATCCTTCCATTCCAAGAAGCCAGCCATCCATCCATAAAAAAAATAGTATTCCATGGTAAGAATGAATATAGTACATGTATTTTTCTGTTCAGTTGATGAGCATTTGTTTTGTGTCCAGTGTGGGGCTATGATGACTAAGACTGCTCTGAGTATTCTCATGCAGTTCTCCTGGTGCACAGGTTTACACATTTCTCTTTAGTAATATTGCTAGTGATGGAAATTATCCTTAATCAATTATATAGTGCAAAGTTGTTACACTGTTTTCCAAAGTCATTGTACCAGTTCATAGTCCATAGTTTCATATGGAGTTCCCAGTGCCCCACCAATCAACCGGGAATGAATTTTTTAATTTTTAAAGTTTTTAATTTTTGTGTTGGGTGCAGGGTCACAGTCAAGTTTACTTTTCCTTCAAGTTGATTTCCAACTGAATCAGCATTATGTTTCTATTTAAAGTCACTCCCCACTGTTCCCAGCGCCACAGTGCTGCTTTTGTCCTACATACATCAAGGGTCCACATGTTGGGGGGTTGTTTCTGCTCTCTCCAGTCCATTGCACAGTTCTATTTGCATAACCCTGTACAATCCTCTAGTTAACGAATTTATCCTTTTTATGACGGCTTTGAAATTTCCATTTATATATGTTTGTCTTTCAGAATTTCTTTTGGGTCTTCAAAACATACCCCCCATAAGTCAACTTGATAGCACACAGCACTGATACAATGTGATGAAAGAGACAATTTATCTGTGCTTTTCCTCCTCAAAACATATTTACCCTCGTCTAATCATAACAAAAGCATCAGACAAATTGCAATTGAAGGACACGCTACAAAATTCCTGACTGATAAGCCTCAAAACTTAAGTTCAGCCAAAATAAAAAAGTTTGAAAAACTGTAGCAACCGAGAGGAGATGAAGGAGACATGACCGATACGTACAATGTGCTGTCCCGCAGAGGAACAGAGAAAAGGGCACTAGGGAAAAACTGGGAAAAAAAAAAAAAAACGAAGTTCATGAGTATGAACTTTATTTAATATCTTAATATTTATCTATTAATTGTAAAGGATGTACCATACCAATGTAAGATGCTGATAATAAAAGAAACTGGGCATGATTATAGGGAAATATCTTCATAAATATTCTGTAAATCCAGAACTCTTCCCAAAGAAGTTTAATTTAATGACATCCCCTCAATATTGTGCTCTTAGTTAATGTCTATTTTTATTTCATAATTTCTTCTTGTGGTTGTTACGTCTTTCTTTATTGTGTGGGGGATTTAATCCAAGCCATTTAAAGTCCTTTTTAGACTGTTCTCCAGTACCTGCAGTTCCTCAGCAATAAATCCCCGATTTATTCATTTTGTAGTCAGCCTTTTTTGATAATTACTTTGATCAAATTCTTTATAACATTTTTTCAGATTTTTCTTGAGTAGATCAATGGTTTCTGGTTTCTTTCCCTCTTATGATGCTCGGTCCTCTTGGCCCAGGAATTAAGCAGTTGCCACCTCCAGGAGTATTGAAGTCTCCTGTTTCTACCAGCACCTACGTTTCTTATTCAAAGGAGCTTTTAGAGATCAAGTTCTTGAGCCAGAATGACTGGCTCTGCTCCCACATTGTTGGACCAAGCAATAAGAGCTGAAACCTTAGAAAGAGTGAAATAAGCAAGGAGAGATTCGGGAATAAATATGCAGTAGATGAGACCGCTTGTATGCCAACTCACACTTGTCCTCACCTCCGGTCACAGCCACAGCTTTGGTGACCAATTCCAGGCAGGAATTCTGCCCTGTTTCTTTGCCCCATGTCTTCCCTGATGCTTTTGACAACTTGCTTAGCACTTTTCCATGAGAAACGCAGAGATGTGGGAGCAATTAAGAGACCATGGGGCAACCTTCAGATAATGGAAATGGAGACGTCTCAAAGGACAACAGCTTCTCCTTTGAGCCCCTCTGGTGGAAAATATGAGGCCTAGTATATTTTCTTTGCAGAACCACTAAGTTAAGGAAATTAAACACCAGCTGTTCACCGCAGTAGCCAGCTCTCGATCCTTATGTGGATTTTGCCTCTTCCCTTATTTTAACTGCCTAGTCCTCGACTCCTGATCCCTTTTATCTTTTCCAAAATAAACTATTGCACATACACCTCATTCTTAGACTCCTCCTTGGTGGGGGAGGGGAGAGGAGCGTCCAGGTTGAGAAATGACCTCATTGAAACCAATGAGATGTTGGAAGAAAAGGGCTCACAGATGAGGTTCAGCCTCTGCAGAGCAGGACAGAGGAGGAGCAAACGGAAAAGTACAAAGAATATGCCCCCCAAAAGTTCATTACCTCTTACCTAAGGACCAAATAAATCAATTTTAGTCAACGTAACATGTGATATAATATATAACATAACATATAACATGCATAGTAACATTGCTGAGCAGTCTAAAGCGTCAGAGATCACTGAGATAAATGGTCTTCAAGGGCCCTCCCCAAGTCTCTGCATCCTGACAAATAAAACGGAAACATCTTTCTCCAAGGGGGTGTGAGCAGTAGTTATTAAAATGCATCCAAAACTTCATTGGAAGAATTGTTGTTCCAGACTGAGTACCACTAAAAGGGGTTTCCTGCAACCAATAGGAGGGTGCACCTTACCTCAGTAGAGGAACAGATATTTTGAAACAAACCGGTGGTGCGTGTGGCAGGGGACCAGGTGGGGAGAGAATTGTGTTTGTATGCTCTGATGATGTGTGCTCTGTGGGCAGAGGTGACTGGACAAACCCAAATGCAATCTGACCCTTGATTTCAGCTCTCAGGGGCAGGGGCTGAACAGAGCCTTTGTTCAGGAGCTGGCACTCGGTTCCCGAGGTTGCAATGGTCCATTTTGGGAAGGCATATGACACCCCCAGGGAAAATGGACTTGGAAGAGGCAGAAGGCCCAGCCCCTGCAGGAGAAACAGTGATGGAATGTTCCCTCTCGGGGCATGGCGCCCCCGCACCTGGGCGCCTGGCCACACACAGGCCTTTGGAAAACAGGCAGCAGCTCCTGGTGGGCCTCGTTCAGGCTCTTTTATGTGCAAGGTGGTTGTGAGACGTGGGCTCCCGGCAAATGCCAAATGATTGTGACGTCTTGATCATTTTAGAAGCAGGTGAGGGCCAGACCAGGTCACCAACTGAGAGCCGAAAGCCTGGAAGGGCCCCAGCCCTAATCAGGAGGGCGTCAGCTCTGCTCCTAATCTCATTTCATCTTCGCTGCAACTCCCCCCATTAGGCGTCCAAAGGAACCCCATTCCACAGAGGTACAAACAAAAGCACAACGAGGTCACGTTGCTGAGGTCACAAAGCTGAAAGTGTCAGATCTGATACCACACTCAAGCCTGTCCTACCTTTAACCACTTTACGAGCTGAAGGACCTCAGCAAATTCACTTACCCCTTTGGATGCCAGTGTCCAAATATTTTAAACATACATAAGAATACTCACAAGGAGGAACCGATGTTTCAATAAGCATTTCTGAAGAACTGATTGTCATTCTGGATTTTACACATCAAAGAAGAACTGCTGGGGACAGTGTCTGGTAGTAGCTGTGATTATCTGGTGACCCTCCCTGAAACAGCCCCCAATTCCTGTGTCTCCCAGAAATCCTTCCAGTCCACATGTACCCAATCTTCTTTTTTTGGAAGTTAGGACATCCATTCAATTTTCCGTTTGTTTTAATTATATTATTTTTATTGTGGTAACATTGGTTTACAACACTGTATATGATTTAGAGGTCGAGGTTCACCCCTCTTCAGATAGATGTGAACACACCATGTCCACCTAATTAATACACAGCAGTGATGGAAGACTTCTCAGTCTCCATAATCATATGAGGCAACACCTCGTAACAAATGTTTCTGTCCATCTGTCTCTCTAAATAACTAAATGCATGCATGTGTATGTGTGTGCATGTCTATGTAGGTATATATGTGTGGCTCTGTTTTTCTGTAGCACTCTAATATAACACCTTCTACACTTTTGAAAGCAGTTATTCTGATTTTGAAAACTTTGTTATAAAAGTAATATTTTATAAAAAATTGAAAAGTTAAAAAAGAAAAATAAACTCAATAATCCCACTGTTCAAATCCAACTGTTGTTCAAATTTTGTTGCATTTCCTTCCAGCATTTTCCCACACATACCATTGTTGTTACTTCTCAAAGATGTGATTATACTGTATATAATTTATAACATCATTTTTTCATATTAAATTATAGACATTTCTATTGTTCATCTTCATAACCATTTTGCTTAATACCTGCACAAGAGGGGGGTGTATATGTCATAATTGACTTAAATTCCCCCTGTCTGTTGCAAATCTAATTTGTTTCCATTTTTCACTGTTATAATAATAACCATCTGCCAGCATAAAGCACTTTCCATATTTATAATAATTTCCTTAGGTTATGTTGTCAAAAGTGAAATAATTGCATCAAAATATACAGATTTGCTAATGGCTCTTGCTATAAACTTCCAAACAGTCTTCTAGAAAGGGTCTTCTGATTTATACTATCCCCAGGAGAATATGAGCACATACACATGACCAGTGCTCTGGGTCTAGAATTGTTTTACAATTTTATAATAAAATGAGTCAGTATATATTATTTCCATTTGCATTTCTTCTATTGCTAGTTGGAAATGGGTTTTTTTCTGAGCTATTATTAATCTGTCATATCTATTTGCATGAGGACATAATCAGCTACCTGTTGTGGCTTTATATGTTCTAAGGTTTTGTAAGGGTGGGCATATCAATATCCTGTTTTTTCTTTTGTTTATGTTTATGAGTGAATTTTAGGGTCATTTTGCTAAATTCCTGAAAAAAGTTATCTTTTGGATTTTGACTTGTTCTTAAATAAAAAATTTCCACTAATAGCAGGTACACTCTTCTCCAGGACAAAGTCTCACAACGACAAATATTATTAGTGTCTACTGCCAGTCTCCATATGAGCCAGTAATGCCACTTCTGCATATTTGCTTGAAGAATCTAAAAACACTAATTTCAAAAGATATATTGGCCTATGTTCATTGAAGCACCATTTATAATAGTCAAGATATGGAAATAACCAAGTACCGAGGACGGATGGATGAATTGAAAAAGAAATGTGGTGTGTACAGAATGGACTGCTACTCGGCCGTGAAAAAGATGAAATCTTACCATTTATAACAACATGGACAGACATTGAGGGAGTTATATTAAAATGCAGTAAGTGTAAAGAAGAAAGACAAAGACGATTATGATTTCACTCATTTGTGAAATATAAAGAAAAACAAAAACAATCAAACACATCAAAAACAAACAAAAAGACACTGACAGCAAAATCAGGGCTGGGACAGGGAGGGAATGACTTGGAGGTGGATGGTGACTGGACATCCCGTGGTGGGTATGGGGACACAAATACTGTACCTTAGACAGTGCTATCAACTGTTACCTCAATGAAAAAGAAAAGAAAACAACTCTCAGGAATCTTCTTGGCTCCCCCACTACATGCTGAGGTTTTCTGCTCCAAGTGACAGAGCATCCTACAAGGACGAGGCAGAAACTAACAGCAGACCCACCCTCCCCTCACCAGGGATGCCCAGGGCAAGACATTCCGAGTGGAGATCACCACCTTCCCAACACCTTCAAGGCTTTGCCTTTTCGCATTATGTCCACCCTCTGTGTGTCCCTGGTCACACCACCAGGTCATCAGACCACAGTCCAGGACCTCAAATGGGTGGTTTCTCTTCTCTGTGCTTTGTTTGTTTGTTTGTTTGTTTGTTTGTTTGTTAAGAGAAACCCCTCCCCCAAGCCATGCAACCACTGATAATTCCCATACACCTCATTGGCCAGATAAATATCAGATGATTGTGCATCCTCCAGTCAGCAAAGAAGGCTGTGATTGGTTTTAGCCAATCAATGTTCAGGCTGTAGGTCTGAGGCTTGGCCGCCACTGAACACCAGAGAGGGGACCAGAGGAATGAATTCCAGGGAAGTGGCCCTCAGCAGGCAGGTGTTGGCTGTTTAGTGACGATGGCTCCCTGGCCGAGTTTTTCTCAATCCATATATTGGGAAACACTTTACAGAGTTTGTCTTTGTCTCTTGAATCTGTGATGTTTGAGTAGCCAACTTAGGTTTAAAATGGGAAGCCATGTACAGATCATTTATTTTTTAAATCTAACAAATTACCACAATTATCACAAACTCTAGAAAAATGACTTTGTATTTTCATTACCTGCTCTACCCACCTACAATATATTTTTCATTATATTATATGGCCTAAGTGTAGAGAACGTATGTCACTGAAACAACTGTGGCTTAGACCATTTCACATCATCGGTGGCCGTTCTGACCGATGTTTTACCTGGAGTGTGCAACTTCATCGGGGTAACAGATCTGTGCATGCCGGAATGCAGACACATGATTCCTCCTGCAGATTACTTGCTGCTTGGAACTGTAGTTGTTTTCCACTACTATGTACCAAACAATCACAAACTTAGGCCTCAGAACAGCAGCAGTTCGTTATCTCACAATTTCTCTGGGCCCCACCTGCGGGCCTACTGGAGCTGGCTTTTCCGCTCTGGTTTCTTCACCACAAAGAAACGGGGGTGTCAGCCAGGACCACAGTTCTCATTGGGGGCTCTGGGTCCTCCGCCCAGCTCACTGGTTTCACCAGTTATTGACAGAATTCATTTCCTTGCGAGGGTCAAGCTGTTGGCAGTGAAGGCAGCCTACAACTCCTCACCAGGTGGCCCCAACAGATAGCCCATGACAAGGATGTTTGTGTCCTTCCAAACCAGCTGTGGTGCATTTCTGCCATTTTCTTTTCTACAATCAGAGAAAAACTCTCTGCTTCAAAGGGTTTCTGTGATTAGGTTAACTTCCCCACCACTCTTCGGATAAGCTCCATATTGAAAATTAAGTGGTTTGAGAGCTTCGTTACGTCTGCAAAATCCCTCACAACAGTGTCTAGATTCATGCTCCATCTAATGCCTAGAAGGTGTGTGGAGTCCGGCGTCAGGATCTTGGAGCCACTTTGCAACTGCCCACCAGAGCATTATTAAAGGCGTGTGCCTTGCAGATGGAGTTATTCTGACCTACTATATCGTGCTATCCCCTTCGGGACTATAACTGTTCATGCTCTGTCCTTGTAGATATTCCTAAGAGAACAGTTGCGACTTTGACAAGAATTGATGAGTCTGAATTGTCTGTTGGTGACTTTAATAACAAGATCAAAAGTTTTCTGAAAATGACCTTCCAAACTTTGCTTCTTCATCGCTCCTCTCTGTCCTCTGAAAAGTCATTTTCTCCGATCTTGAGTTTGGGTTGTACGCCGGGTATTCACCTGCCTACAGAGGTCCTGGGTTCCTTACCCACAATTCCAGAATCTGGAAAACACTGAGGCCAAAGCTTATTTAACACAGAGGGGGGCAACACCTTACCTGAACTGCAGTAAGGCTACTTATCGCTCCTTACTGATTTCAGCCCATTTTCATAAGGACCTGTGGGAATCCCAGTGATTCCTGCAAGGTGTTCTCAAATTCTGCCAGGAGTCCTAGGAGACACCCTCCCCAAATTTCTAAGTTTGGAAGAAAAACAAAAGCAACCAAAACTCCAGCCCTAAGGTGAAGTTTGCCCCCAAGTGCCTCGGGTTACCTTATCATACATCACACCTGTTTGCTCTCCGCAGCAAGCTTCAAAGCCACGGGGGAGACGTCCACTGGTTGACATGTCTAGGCGGGCGGTCCCCTCCTGGAGAAATAATACGACACTAATTTATGGCAAGAAAAGAAGCCCATGCAGTAAGATTCAAATGCAATATTGGGCCATTTTAGAAATAATTGAGGAAAAAAACTCTGATGTTTAAGCCCTGCTAATTCAATGGTCCGACAAATAGGTATAAATGGCTTCGGGTCAGATTGATTTTACTACGTAATGTAAATCTTTTGTTTTTGGTTTTTTTTTCCTTCTACATCCCTTTGGGGCAGGAAAAAAATTCAGGAAGTTATTGTACAGTTTAAATATTCACTGTTTTGTTTTCTTTTTCTGTTATTAATATTCATACAACACTTTGGGTTAGAAATTCTGCTAAGAATTTGTCCTAGGGAAAGAACTATGTAAGTATGAGTGATGATGATCAGGAGCAATTCTTGGGCCTGCTGTTCACCAAGGGTTGTGCTCCGTGCGTTATCTGAATCATTTATTCCCTCTCCATGCAATGCATTGACTTGCAGGTGAAGAAATGAAGTTTGAAAAGAGCACCCTGTCGAGGCCGCAGAGCTGTGGTGAGGCTCCTTATGGTCCTTACTGATTTCAGCCCCAGTTGTGATTTCTCTAACTCCTCATGACTGTGATACAGTGTGTGTGCTTTCAAATAAAAATAGAAAGAAAAAGAATAGAAAGCTCTGCTTGAAACCGTGAGGCGTGCTCGGCTCTAAGTTGGGAGATGCCTTTTCCTTCCTTCTTATTTTCTAAATTTTCTTTTGTGGATTATATCACCCCAAATAACTCTCCCTTCCTGCCCCTCCTCCATCCCTCCCTCTCCCTGCATCCCTCTTTGTCCTCCAGTTTTCCGCATTTCGGCAGATTCCCACCACCTGCTCAAAACAAAACAGACAGGTGGCTCTTCAACAAGAAGATGCCCCCAGCATGGAGTCCTCACCTTCTCTCCACTTCCAGCGCATCCCTGCCATCTTCCTGACCTCCCTGGCCCCTGCCTCCGCCGTCTGGCAACAACAGCCTTTTGGAAATGTCAATCAGAGTAGGTCCCCTCCACTCTTAAAATCCCTTTGTGACGAATAACATCAAATCCAAATAAACTCCACGCTGGCCCGCCACCCCAGCCAATTCTCAGGGCTGTTTCCTGCTTCCTTCTGCATTTCCTCAGCCCTCCTAGGCTCTGCTACGGCTTCCCCCAGCTCTCAGTGTGCTGGAACTTTCTCTCGTGGGTTGCTGCAAACACTGCTTCCATGGCTGGGGGTGTCCTGCCACTGGAGGAGGTGACTTGCTGCCAACTCTCAGTGGTTCTCAGGCTCCTACCAAGACACCTCCTGCTCGGAGAGGGGTCCGTGATCATCCTCTTAAAAGGCGCCCCCACCCATGATGCCCCCAACGAACCCTGCCTTTCTCTCGTCAGGGCGGTTTCCACCCTTTGACATTATTTGGGGTTTGAGTCTGTTCTCTGCCTCATCATGTCTTCCAGCTCCCGGCCTGAGATAGAGGGACCTGCAGGCTCATCACACGCCCAGCACAGACCCTGGACCCCAGCGGCTGCTCCGCCATCGCTGAGAGCTCAATCCTATGGACAAGCCTGGCCTTGAAGTAAGTCAAGCAGTTTCAAAACGTACAGATTTTTCTCTTGAAAGGACTTGCGGCTGCCCCCCAGGAGTCGGGGGCTGGGCATGTGTGTGTGTGGGTTGGGGGGACTCTGAGTTACAGCTTCCGTGTGCAACTCAGGCTTTTTAAGGGCACAAGATGAGCCGAGCTGACACTTGCGTCTCGAATAAAACACTGTCCTAGCTGTGGGCCGTCGACCACCTTGAGCCGCAAAAGATTTTTGAGGTCAGAGTGTTTGATCATCGACATTGTACAGCATTGCTGGGGCAGTGAGGTAATGAAAAACAGACCACATGTGCTTGGTGTTAGCAATGTTTTCAGGTTGTCCTTAGGGAACTGATCCTCTGATTGCCTGAGCCAGCACAAGCCCCCCACCTCGCCCCCACCACTGTCTACATGGTCTTGGGGCCTCTGGCTGAGCACAGATGCTGCAACCTTGGACAGCGGCACAGGGTCTGTCCCACGCGAGTCCTGGACCATGTCCTCGTGGTGCTTTACTGGTGTGAACGGCTATGTCAATGCTTTCCGCGGGGTTGCCGAGAGAATTAAGTTCAAGAGGAAGTGCGGTCTTTTAAAGGCTTGGTAACTGCTTACTCCATGGTTGGCTTCAAGGTAGTGATGGTATTATTCACCTTTTTATTCTTAAAAAGTAAAGGCAGTACCGTAAGTGACATTTACAAAAATGACTGAGCTGCATCTATGGGGTTGTTGGAAAAGTCATTTGAAAAAATGTGTCGTGACTTTTCTGACAACCCAATGTTATCTTTTTAGCTCCCTCATTCCCCAGGCGATCCTTAGGGCCTCAGGAAAGGTTGGCCTGACAGTGCGATGCAGGGTGAGACACTGTCCCCACCTAGCCTTCCCCCAAGGTGTCTTTCTGGCAGGCTCTGGACTTCCATGACTGGGTGCAAAGCGGGTAATGAAAGGACAGGATTTTCACCCGGGCTGGGGCCGGGCCCCACGCCTGCTTTCGCAGCATCTGCTTCTGTCTCGCCTCAGCGCTCTGCTCGGCAGGTAAGGTGCACAGAGCAGGAGTCAGCCCGCTGGAGAGGACTCCCGGCTGCAAAGCCTCTTCTGTGTGACTTCGGGCATTTTACTCAACATCTCTGAACTTGACTATTCTTGCCCACCACGGGGACAACACAAACCCTTTCCAGAGATTTCCATGAGAATCAAATGAACTAGCACCAGTCGCCCAATGTGACCTCTAGAATGCAGTCAGGGCTCTATAAATATTAATTTGCTAACATCCCTGTGGAAGCCTTTCTGTGTGTGTGGGGGGGGAGAGAGGTCTTGAAAGACCAGCCCGTGTGGTGTCTGCAGAACACAGCAGGTGTCTTAGAAAGGCCGAGAGAGCAAGAAGGAGCTCTCGGCACAGGCTATGGCCATGACCTCGGCTCAACCCTGCTGCTAGCAGATGGGAAGATTCTGGAATGGCAAATATTAGACCAAAGCAAACGTGGCTTTTGTGAACCTCTTCTGGGCTTCTTTCTGAGAAGTGCCGCTTTCCGGGCCAGCTCTCCGCCTTTGCCGGAGCCCGGCCTCCGGAATGTGGCCCCGGGCAGAGCCTGCGCCGTTACCACAGCAATGGACATGTCCTTAGCTCAGGGCTTGCGGATGTGCTGCTGAATGACTGGGCTGAATGACTGGCCGGGACTTAATGGCTAGCAACTCCCGCTGCTCACGGGCAGCAGAAAACTGCGAGTGAAAATGTGAAAACTGCGCGTCCCTCAGGGGCTTGCTCCCGCCTCCCCCCACAGGGTTTCAGTTTATTCCTGTCCAGAGCATCCAGGTTGGGGGCCACACAACTTTTGACCATGATATTTGGTGGCATATCTCTGACCTCAGATCTTCTTGTTGTGGATGGATATGTTCCCATAAATTCATACGTCCAGACTGTAACCCCCAATGTGATGGTAGGAGGAGCTGGGGCACTTGGGAGACGATTCAGTTTGGATGAGGTGGAGCCCCCAGGGAGGGGTGGGTGCCCTCGTAGGGAGAGATCAGAGAGCTTGCCCTCCCCCTTTCAGCCATGAGCATAAAACCAGAGGGCACCCCTGACAAGAGACCCCTCCCCAGGAACTTTCCCGGCCTCCAGAGTGTGAGGAAAATATTTCTGTTGTGGTTCAGTCCAACCAATCTCGGTATTTTGTCACAGCAGCTGACAAGACACCTCTTCAGAAGAGTGTGTTCCGTGGAGTCACGTATGCCCAGGTTCAAATTCCAGATGTGCCACTTCGTTCTGTGACTTTGAAGAAGTCACTTCACTTCTCTGCACTCCAGTTCCCTCGGAGGGTGGGCATGGATGGAGAAGAGAGTAAAGACATGGTCCCGCGTGGCTTTTTCATGCATAGCAGACTGCTCTAAGACTTGTCTTAAAGTCACGATGTTTTATTCTCTCATCGTTCTATAGGCCAGCCTCTATAAACCATATGGTTGTATGTGTGTGTGTGTGTGTGTGTGTGAGTGTGCCCTTTCCTAGTCTTTCTTCACTTTGTAATATCCACAGGGGAACTGCCTTTCCACATCCATCCATATGACCATGGTCAGTGTTTTGTAGCAGAGTCTAGGCACCAATCTATGGTCTTCAATTCTAATTTTTCACTTTCACGGATGAGCTACAGTCAGACCTCTTCACACTCGTGTGAAAGTTCTGTAGGATAATCCCAGGAAATGAACGTTATTTTAGTGAGATACGTGCACTTTCGCGGATTAGTATAGACCACCAAGTTGCTCTTTGGGAACCTGACCCCCGTGGGCTCTACCTGCAGCGCCACCTCCAATTCCTTCCAACCCCCCCACAGCCCCCCCAGACAGCCTGGGCAACCCAGGGATTATGCTCCTGCTCTCCCAATCCAACAGGTCAATGTTCTTTTGTCATTGCTTTACTGCCGATGTGCACATTTACGGTGTTTCCTCCTATCGATGAAATCAGACTTCTTCATGAGTTTATTGAGCGTTTGTATGTTTTCACCTTTGCAAAAGGACCAGCTCATACTCTCTGCCTACATTTCTAGGGAGCGTTTGCCTGTTCATGATGTAGAATTTTTGTGTAAAGTGTAGCTCTTGTCATGTATGTTGCAAAAAAGAAATTCATTCCATTTGTCTGACATTTTAACTTTGTTTACTGTGTTGCTTGACCGTTCAGAACTGTTTGGTGTGATGTGGCCATATTTGGTCGAGTTCCTTTGATGGTGCTGGTCTTTGGGGTCTTTGGGGTCACACTTTGAGAGGCCATCCCCAGCCTGGGACTAGGCCGATGTGAACCAGATGTTAGCACAGCTGCTCCAGCTGTGGCATCTGCATCACATGCTCTACATGGAAATTCAGCCCATCAGCCGGTTTCCATGGTAATCTACTGGTCCTGCCTGTCTTGTGGAGCTAAGAAAGGGCCAGACAACAGATTTCGTGATGAGGAACTGTCACAGTTAAGCACGACCCTCCTGCCATCCTTTCTCTTCTTGCCACATCTCCTTCCATCTGCCCCTCTGGGGAGTACCAAAGTTCCTACGTTGTGCAGAGCAAGCAGTGGACCATCGTGTGTTATCTTGCTCTGTAACCCCACAGCTTATCAGGCATGTCTTTCCAAATAAAAAGATTACAGTCTTCCCAAAGACTGAGTACTTTTTTCTCCAACTCATTACATAAATATGTTCCTATAATTTCTTTCAGTGATTAACAATTTTATACTTTGCATGTGAATATTTATGCTACTTGGAAATTATTTTCATGCCAGGAGTGCAAAATTACAACATCAACTACCGGAATTCTTAACTCTCTCGCCCCCCAAAACCATCTCTAGGCTAGGAATGACAAGAGGGTAGCAAGGACATCCTCAGCCTTTCCCGCAATTGCCTGCACAGTAGTGAGGTTATGGAGGGTCCTGTTGGTTGGCTTGTCTTCACCAAGGATCAACGCTCCAGCTTACAGTCTTGAAAGCATGTGATTGTCATGAAGATTTCACAGACACGTAAACAGAGAAAAGGCTACCCTCCCCGCAGCTTCCTGAGAGCTTCTCATCCAAACACTTTCTCTTCTTGCCAGGAGTGTGCATGATCTGAGCCAGCCAGGCCTGGCGAGGGCCCCTCATCGGTCCCAGAACCCCAGCCCCACCACAGCTCCATCCAAAGCGCAGTAAACCTGCCCCAGCCTCCGGCCTCCCATCAGATCCCCGTCCCTCCCGGTTCACGTGTTTGGCCTTCCGACCGAAAACTGAGTATTTTGGACTTTGAAGAAAACAAGCTCTGTTTCCCCTGTGGCATCTCCAGCGTGCGGGGAAATAGACTGCCCTTTGTTACCGCTCCTCCAAGGAGACCGCGGCGGTCCTGGAGCCGGGCGGGCAGCGGAGGCAGGAGGAGCCGGGAGGTGAGGTCTGCTCAGTTGACTCAGCATAAGGCCTGTATTGTCCTGGCGGCCTCGTGGAGAAACAAAACTCCTCCTGGAGCTGAGCTGCCTGCTTGGGCTCAGAGCCCAGCAGGCTTCTTTGGAGACCCAGCGCTTTGTCATGAATGTCCCTCATCTTCTAGAATCTTCTTAGCTTTTGATCCTACCTACCATATTGACATGCAGGATGGAATCTTCCTCACCTGAGCTGCTTTGTGAAACGAAAGGAGGTGGAGATGAACCTAGAGGAGCAAGGGCAGGCGCTGGGGCAGCTGGTCCTTAATGGCCAGCCCCCAAAAGGCCCCTATGAGCAAGGACTGGTGAAATGCCTGCTGGGAGGAGGGGCCACTCCATGCTGTGAAGCTACAGCTCCAGGCCTGGGTCTGGCCCTGCTTGTTGGCCATGAGCACTGAAAGGCCCGGCTCTGATCTTCCAGGAGGTATTTATTATGCACCGACTTGTTGCAGGCAGCGTTGAGCTCAGATCTGGAAGTGGAAGGAGAGAGGTGGGGGGTGGCGATTCCTCATATCACCCTGACTTCTTGCCCCTTATGTCCACCTCCATTCTACCAGCAACGTGACTGTCCAGGAAGCACTGTAAACCTCAAAAATAAAACTGAAGTCTGTAAAAATAACAAATTGAGCAGGGGCTTTGTGGCTGTGGCCGTTACCTTGGTCCCATCATCTGTGAGTGCTAATAGGACATCCCCAAGTCGGCAAAAGTAGGGATCTACAGAAAGGGGGGACACCAGGATCTGCAATGAGGCTGCTGCATCTGAGGGGGGTGTCAGTAGATGGGACACAGGTGATCAGTCAGCCAAGAAGTGGTCAAGGGCAAGGGGTATGGCTCATGGATACCTGCTGGGGAACTTGGACTTCACCCATGGGACCCTGGGAACCTCTCAAGGGTTGAGGGCATAGTGGTGACAAGACTGGATGCACTCACAGGGATTACTCTAAAAGCTTTTCTTTTGTGATTTCAGGGAACTCAGAAACCCCTCAGTCCCCCATGTGGTCCTCTTACCTTTATGCTTCTCCTTGGACCTGATAACAGACTCCTCTCTCCTGGCCCCCAGGGTGGTCACAATACCCAAGACCCATGATCATTTTTTCTCTTGGGCAGTAGAATGTTCAGGTGAGACGCAGGTGCAGTGGAGATGGACAGCAGGAGAGCTGAGTTCCCCTGTTCTTACTTGCCAGGGCTTGGGGCACTCCTGGTTCATGTCTTTCCTGCGGTTTGGTTGTTGATCCTCATTTACATGACATTCCCCAGAGTTCTTCAGATAGATGCATTTTACACTAATGTTAGTTAGAGGCCATTTCTGGCAGATGTACCCCCAACCTAACCCTTAATCTCTTCCCCACAGCAGACTAATGATTAGACTCCATAGTCTATTCATTGACTTTAGATTTTGTCCCTTACTAGTAAGAAATGGCTCTAAGATAAAAGACTATGAATTCTTAAAAGTCATCTACATGTTAGTATGGATTAATGCTAACCCTGTTTTGAAGGAATATTTTGACAGTGTGGAGGCAGAAATAATAGGGGGGTTGTGGGGCATAGGGACAGTGCATCACTGGGCAAGAAAGAGGACAGAGGTTCTGAAAAGTCCATTTAACAGACTTCACAGTTCCATCTTCTACCGTCTTCATTCTTAGTTCTCAACTCCTGACAATTTCAGGTCTTGTCAGCATTTCTGTACATCAGTAAGAAATCCTGGAATCTGCTGATGATCATGAAGAGAAGGTTACATTTCAAATAGCATTGACATTGTTATGCACAAGCCACTTTCTTGCACACCGAGTGTTTCCATAGGTGGCCACTCTGCACGTGGGCATCCCAGGAACAGACAGTCATCTGCCAATTCCTTCCCATCAGTCAGATCCTTCTGAGGTTTGTGCTGCCCTTCAACAAGTTTCACTGTTGCCCTTAAAATTTTCTTCTGAAATAGGATAGCTCCATCATCTACATTTAACCTTTCAAAGATCTGAAAGTAGAAATCAAGAGAGCTTAAAGATTTTTCTGAGCAAAATGTATTGAGATCTCATATACACACTTTTGGTTCATGGGGAAGCACTCCATGCTGGGTTATTTCCCCCAAAGCGCCATTGTCTTTTGATTTTTTTTTTTTTTTTGAAGGAGAGAGAGAAACACATTGTCTTTTAGAAAACAAAAGGTCTAGAATTGGACAAAGAAGGAACTTCAGACATCAGCTAATCAATGCAGAATAATGTACTTTTATCACTTCTATAGATCTGGATTTTTTTTACATTTTAATTTTTTTAAAGATTTATTTAGTTATGCATACAAGAACTGGGGTACAGGCCAGTGGTGTGGTGGCTCAGAGGATTCACCAGAGACAGAGTGGGGAACAGAACAGGAAGACTGACTGAAATACACTGCTGAGGGGAGCAGTAGGGAGACAGGAGAGGTCTGCTGCACCATGTGGGTAGCTCCCTGGCCGGGAATCAAACTTGTGCTGCATTGGCTACAGATAGCTTCATAGGTTGCATCTTAATCCCTTGTGCCACCAGGGAGGCCCTTTTTTTATATTTTAAAAGGACAGATTTATTAGGAAAAGGAGAAAAAAAGAGAGAGCCACTGCATAGTCATGGGAGAGCTGCCAGATGCGGAACTTAAACTGCTAGGACTATTGCCTACTTTGTTAGCTTTCTAAATAGTAGCTTTGTTATGAGCTTGGATTATTAACCTGAAAGGCAATTGCAGAACTAAGAACAGAAAGGAGATAGAAAGAAGTGATAGAGCTCCAGACTGTGCTCAGTATTTCTAGTTTTACCTGCAGACAACGGAAAGCATGAACTACAGCTAGACTGGGTCTCTCATCTCCTAAATGATTTATTTCCCATTAATTTTTTTGAACCAAACTTTTTCCCCCGCCTGTGCTCTGAACTGGAGGTGCTCCCTGCACGTCTAAGCCAATGGGAGAGGTCAACAGCCCATATGAGAGGGACCAGATCATCACCAATGGCCAAGGATATTTCCATTTCTTATCTGTGAGCATAGATACATATGTGCGTGTGTGTCTATATATACATATATATACTCATTCATTTATTCACTCATTCCATCTTTTATTAAAAACAAATAGTAATAATGACTTGAAACAGAAAGTCTTAGATTTCATCCCATCCAATTTCATGACGACTATTTCTCCTTGGTCCTTATCTCTCACATTCACTTTGAATTTTGAGTCTATCATTTACCCATTATCTCTTCCTCTCGGGTGTGTCTCGCCATCAGATTTCCCATAAGTCTTTCGTGTTTTTCCCAAGGCAGAGGAGCCTGGCACAATTTCAGTCCTTCAGAAACAAATACACAAAATGCAAGGTGGTGCAGTGGTTGAGCGCTGGGCTGCGAAGCTGCCCGCAGCCTCTGCAGTGCTGGTTCGATCCCCGGCCACTGGCGAGGGTCCCACATGGCGCGCAGACCTCTCCTGCCATGCCTGCTGCTCCCCTCAGCAGTGTATTTCGTCGGTCTGCCTTTTCTGTTCCCCGCTCTGGCTCTGGTGAATTCTCTCACCCTCCCGCGCTTCTGACTGTACCCAGTGCTTGTATAAATAAATAAATAAATAAATCTTTAAAAAAAAAATGCAAGGGAAGACTTGGACCCTCACTGGCCACAGAATGATGGGATCTAAATCAACTTACCAAGATTTCAAGGGAAAGAGAGATACCAGGTGATGAGTGGGTTACACCTGGGAAATCTGACTTCAACCAGAGCTGCAAAGTGAGGACGATTTGTACCTTTTTGTAGGAGACCATTAACATACTGAGGCTGTCAGGACAAGAGGGAAGAGTCATAAATGAAGAAGCAGAGGAAAAGATGATGAAATCAGACGCAGTTATTCCCAAATACCCCAACTCTGACAATCAGAGTAATAGCAGAAATCCCGTACAATTTGGCAATATCCCATACAGTCTGGCAATATCCTCTCTCCTCTCTCTCTGTGCTCTGGTAGACAGAAGTCAGCTTTTTCCCCAAGCTGATGACATCTTTTTGCTGTCATGGATTAAAAATGGCCTACAAAGGTAATCACCCTGTTATCTGCCAGGGTGGACACCCTAAGGTCATCCACTCTAAAACCAAAATCCTTTTTCAATTTGTTATTCGTTATAATAGGATCTGTAGAGAAACTTCTCCAGGCTGAGATCATGGTATCCACACTCTATGGAAACAGGGACCACTCTTGCGCCATCAAGGCTGTGGGGCTTTTGGGGGGTCCTCATCCCTTCCTCAGCCACAGCAATTCCACCCTTAGGTGTGTTTGTTTGGGATTCCTGCATCTGATTTTACTGAAATAATGGACTTTGTTTAGATACAAAAGTACTAATTATAAGATATTATCATGAGATCTTTTTGTTTATCACAAAAAGACACATTAAGGGAAAATGAAAAGTCAAGCCATGGACTGGAATATATGTGCAACATAAAGCCTAGCAAAGATCAGTATCAAAATAGAAACTATCAAAACCCAAGAACTCTTCCAACTCAAAAACAATATGACTAACAAACCAGTAGAAAAAATGAACAGAAGACATGAAAAGACATATTCAAGCAAAATCATGTGTAATTAATAAACTTATAAGGAGCTGCTCCTCCTTGCTGTTAACAGGGACATGCAGATGAAGATCTTAACGACTGACAAAAATTTAAGTCTGACAATAACAATCGTTGATAAGAATGTGGAGCAAGAAGAATTCACATAGGCTGCTAATGGGCATGCGCACTGAAGAGCCTTTTTAGAAAACAACTTTGTGATACAAGTTGGACAGCCATACATTTTATGAAGGAACAATGTCACTCCTAAATGAATCTCCCTAAATGACTCTCTTACACACATGTATCAGCAGGCAGGACAAGGTGATCACCACAATGCTGACTTTAATCGCAGTCTAGAAGCAACCCCAGTGCCTGTTGACAGGAAAGTGAATAAATGATTGTTGGTATATTTAGACAGAATGTTGTATCACCGTGAAAATCATTCACTGCATTTACATGGAATGATGTGGAGGGAAGTTAAGTGACATTCAGTACAGACTGTACACAGGCCCTCCCTGGTGGTGCAGGGGTTAAAGTCACAGCACTATCAAGCTGTCAGCAGCCCCTGCAGCACGAGTTCAATACCCAGCCGGCCAGGGAGCTGACCCACATGGCGCAGCAGACCTCTCCTGCCTCGCCCGCTGCTCCCCTCAGCAGTGTATTTCAGTGGATCCGTCTGTTCAGCTCCCCACTCTGTCTCTGGTGAAGCCTCTCACCACCACCCCCCCTCCTCTGGCCCACACCCCAGTTCTTCTATGCATAAATAAATATTAAAAAAAAAAGACTGTGCACAGCTCAACACCCTTTCAATGCATCCCAGTTACAACTGAAACTGTCTCTTTTAGAATATGTGTATATATATATATATATATATATATATATATATATATATGACAAAACTGTTTTAAAAAGGCAGTGACCAATGTAAAATTTAGGGCTGGTTGACCTTGGGTGAGAAGGACAGGTGGATGAACGGTGAAAGGCACATTGCTGGGTGCCCACGGCTGTCAGCGCCCCAGCTCTGGAGCGCCTGTGGGCTCCCGGGTGTGGGTGCTGTGGACTGACTATCACGGAGTGCAGTGAACCAAGGATTCTCATTTATCTAATTCCACGCTCCGGGGAGCCATTCGGTTTTAAGTGATAAGCTGTTGGAAACGTATATAAATCTGAAGAAAAAGATCAGTCCTAGGGAGATAAAATTTGCAATTAGTGGTGCATGGATATTGTTTAAAGCCCTGGGGAGAGTCAAGATGAAGAGAAGACCAAGGACAGGCCTGTGGTCACTGCCCCTTAGAGACACAGCAGAGGAAGCTGGACTGGCCAGGGAGGACTGGCCACGAGGAAAAAGGGAAAGTGGTGCGTGAGGTGGGCTGGCGTCTGAGCGCCTAAGGGAGTCCCTGAAGAAGATAATGGCCTACTGGTCAGGAAGGGTGAGCTCCAAGAAGTGGCCACAGGGTGTGGTGTGTTCAAGGCCATCATTGACCTTCAATGGAGATATTCCTCTGGCATATGAGAGGACACCCCTTAATCTCCAATCCCACCACCCCAAGTCAGATGTTCTCATCTGTCTCCCAGGCGAGCCCCTGCCCCATCTTGTCACTCCCAGGCTAACCTCGTGTCCCTGCCGTCGCAAGTGTGCGCCCAGGCGTGGCTGTTCCCTGTGACCTGTATGGGGACACGCCTCCTTGGACAAGGCCTCTTCCCAGTCAGGCCCGCACAGCCTCTCCAGCCCCCTTCCCACAGCCAGTGCTCACTGTCTCTGGACCATCTGCAGTTTCTCAAACCACATGCAGCCACCTCCAGGCGACAGAGCCCCCAGGCCCTCCTGCCGCAGAGGTCCGCTCCTACGGCCTTGTGCGCGCTGCCCGTGCAGAGTCCTCTCGGCCCGTCCAGTGGCCCCATGCCCGTCTCCTACTCACCTGGCGGAGTCGGGGTGCAGGGGCGGCAGCTGGGAGGGGTGTGTTCCAGGCAGTCTCTACATAGACAAGCTTGGAGACCTGGAGGAGCGCTCCCCTCTCTAGGTCCCAGTGCCCTGCTCAGAAACAAGGGGTCCCATTAGGGCGACGCTAAGAGCGCTCCCTCGTGGAATAAGCTGGTTCTGGGGACCATGGTGTAGACTGCCATTCCTGACTCCTGCCGCCAAACTTGTGGAGAGAGAAGTTATTATTTTCTGTTAATTTGAAACTAAGCTGACCTTAGGCTAGTGAGGAAAAGGCGGGGGACGCAGAGGAGAGCCTCTCTGTGGGGTCACTTGCTGGTTTTCCAGCCCCGGAATCAGGGCTGTGAGGGGGCAGTTTGGTTTCCATCTGACAGGTAGATGTGGTCAGTATCCAAGGTCGGCTAATGGACCCTCGCTGAGTCCAGCAGGGCCAATTGGTGGTTTCAAATCCTCCTTTGGATCACCAAGGCTTTGGGAAATGGAAAAGAATCTTATTTTAAGTCATTGTTATATGACAGTGAAAGTATTCCTCCTTTTCAAACGCCCTGTGATGACTGGCTTTATTTTTATACCCACCAATTCCTTGGGAAGAAATTAAACAAATAAACAGATGCCTCCCTCTCTGTCCCCCTCTCTTTTGGCTCAGGTCCACAGACAATACAGTGCTTTCTGCACCATCTGCTGGCCCTGCAGAGGTAATTAACAAATGCGCTCTATTCCCAGATGAGGCTGGTTTATAAAGGACAAATCACGCCAGGCAAACAGGAGAGGAACCAAATAAGACCAAGGTGACCAGCATTTAGGGGGCTGCACCCGGACTCCACTGGCCTGTATTGTTGCAGCTGCTTGTCAAATGAGAACTCTTGAAAATGAATTCAAATGGATGGAACTAAGCAAATTGAATTTCGCCATTGTCAGGAGGTCCTAAGGAAGGGGTGAGAACGTGGGGAGGTCCAGTGTTTTTGTCTAACATTTTATTTGCCTTCTGTATTTATTGCAATTTTTTAAGAAGGAGAAAGAAAAACAGACATCTACAGAAGTTCAAGTTCACACGTCAAGTGCCCCTGAACTCTGACTTGAGAGGCAAAGATTGTCACTCACTCCTGCCTGACCTTTATTTAGCACGTCACTTGTCCCCACACCTAAAAGTTGGGACTGAGCATTATTAGCACTGAGCATTATTATTATTATTAGCACTATTACTATTATTAGCATTATTACTATTATTAGCACTGAGCATTCAGAACTATCGTGACAATGAGTGAGGTGATGAGTTTAAGTCGCAGGTCTAGTGCCCAGCTAGGACCAGCCCATCAGAAGGGATCATTGTTAATATTATCATCAGGTGCGATCCATGACAGATGGCCTAATCCACCCTCAGCAGCAGGACACTAATAACCATTCTAGCAAGACCCACATTCTAAAAGGGACAGGAGCGTGGTCAATAAAAGAGAGCGTAGAAAGGGTGACCTTAACAAAACAGAGAAAGTCTTACAAGGTGTTTGTGCACAGAAGCTACAATTCAAAATGCGTAAAAAACAACAAAGGGAGTGGTCACTTGGAATAAGGTTGGGGGTTGGAGTAACTCCTATGTGGTAGAGATTTGACAAATGAAAAAATAGCAAGTGAAAAGATGGTGCTCATAAGATTAAAATATGAATTGCAGAATGAGAATTATCTTCCTGGTAATGAGTGAGGAAGTCCGTGTTTGACATGTTTCAAGTTAGATAAGACAAAATAGAAGCTGGTTCTCAGAAACCTTGGTATGATAACGGTGATGATGGTGATGCGGTGATGATGATGCGGTGGTGATGGTGATGATGAGGATGTGGTGATGATGATGGTGGTGGTGATAATGATGACTGCTTGTTTACTCTCCATTCCTCTTTCTAGCCAAGTCAAGGCTCACAGGGCCTGCTTCTGGTTGCCCAGAGAAAATACTGTTTCATGAGAGTCCTGTCTGCTCAGGGCCAAGTAAGAGGACTGGTGTTTGCGTTCTAATAGCATTGAAAGATGTTCTTGGGCCTCCCCGGTGGCGCAGCGGTTGAGCGCTGGGTTGCGAAGCTGCCCGCGGCCTCTGCGGTGCCGGTTCGATCCCCGGCTGCTCCCCGGCCCCTGGAGGAGGGTCCCACCTGGCGCGCAGACCTCTCCTGCCGCCCGCTGCTCCCCTCAGCAGTGTACTTCGGTCCTTCTGCCTGTTCTGCTCCCCGCTCTGGCTCTGGTGAATTCTCTCACCCTCCCGCGCTTCTAACTGTACCCAGTGCATGTATAAACAAACAAACAAACAAACAAATAAATAAATAAATAAAACATGCCTCTATAAAAAAAAAAAAAAAAAAAAAAAAAAAGAAAGATGTTCTTAACAAGCCCATAGCTCATAGCGCCCTCACTGATGTTTTGTACTTGATATTTTGGAGGGAAAGACCTTGCCTATGCTTATAATGCCTTTCCCTGAGGTCGGGTAAACCTGAGTTTAAGGCCAGGCTCTGCAATGTGTTGACTCTGTGACCATGAGCAGGTTTGCATAACTTCCCAGAGCTCCAGTCTGTTCATCTTTACAAAGGAGATAGTAATCCCTTCCTTGAAGTCTTGTGCAGAGAACTGAACAAGCAAACATGTGCCAGCTGCTGGCACAAGCCAAGGGCTCAATAGTCTTTACCCCCCAAGGTCAGTTCAAGGGCAGCTTCTCCCAAATCCCTGATCATCCCACAAGGCATACCTCCCCCATTCTTTGTTTTCTAGAACCACAACAATGGCTGAGGTTTATAAGCATTTATTGTGGACAAGGTTATATTTACCTGGTTAACCTCAGTGATATATACCGCAAGCTTGTAAAGTGAGCATCATCATTACCTGGGTACTAGTTTGGAAACTGAAAGTTCATGAGATCCAGTAACTAACCTAGGGGCAGACAGCTAGGTGGCAGAGTGGGAGACCCACCTCAGCTTTCTAAAAGAGAGTTTGCACCCCTCCCTGCCATGCTATGCTGAACCTGAGGTGTCTCTCTCCTAAGGTCACATTCCCATGAGACTTATCCCAGACTGCCTCGTCCTATGTTTTCAACTTGGCATGCACTTATGGAGCCCTACTATGTGCCAGCAGTGTGCACAAAGAACAAACACGATGAAGGCAAGGCCCAGTGGACAGGCGCTCAGTGGAATGAGAGGGATACAGGCGCACATGTCAAAGCCATTCCGCTGCTGCAGATGTATCAGCATGGAAGTGTGGTCAGTGTCAACTCAGTCTGGGCTGGTCCAGGAGGGCTTCCTGGAGGAAGTGGTCACATCTTCACTTGGGATATCCTTTTCAGGATTTGATACTTCTGGATTATACCTCACCTTTCAACTTTTTTCCTTGTCCCTTCACACTTTGGAGGAAGGCATTTGTCCTAGTTATCTTGGGCTGCTATGATGAATGCCACAGACAGGGTGGCTTGAAGAACAAATATCTGTTTCTCATAATTCTAACGGCTGAAAGTCCAAGATCAGGTGCCAGCAGTTTTGGTCCTGATGAGAGCTCTCTTCTTGGTTTGAAGACAGGAAGAGCCTCACATGACAGAGAAAAGAGTTCTGGTCTTTTCTCTTCGTACAAGGGCACTCCTCCCATCACAGGGCTTCACCCTGATGACCTCACCTCACCCTAATTATCTCCTAAACACCCCATCTCCAAATACATATTGAGGACTGTGGCTTCAACATACAAATTTGAGGGATACACATACTCAGTCCTGAAGCATTTACTGCATGATGACTGATGGATTGTGGGGACCCTCTCCATGAACCCACCATGGGCCCTCTCTCCAAGCCCCCCTGCATCTGCTCCCAAGAAATCTAGATTTTTAACTCTAGATTTCCCCTCCCGCCCTCCCCAGGAGTCACTCCTTCCCGTTCCAATCTGCAATGGCTCCTCCCTACAGTTCTCAGGTCTGAAATCAGCAAGACCCAACCTTTATGATTCTTTCCCAGAGGCTCCTGATGCCTTTTGAGGTCTCAAAGCTCCAGTCATGCAGGACCTACTTCCCTCCCCACAGGCGAGAGGGTGAGACGAGTGTGGACTTGGTGCCAGGATGTCTTCTGTCTGCGTCCCGGCACAGACCCTGCTGAGAGGAGCAAGTGCAGTCCTGCTCAGCCCAGGCGCCCCCCAGGGCATGTGCTGGGTATGCCAGAGCCGCCCGCCCATGTGCACAGCAGCTCCTGCTCTCATGGTGTCCCAGGGGGACAGCAACACACATGGTAAAAGGCCCCATCAGGGCTTGGTTAACTGAAGAAGGAACAGGAAGGTGTGAGACTTTGAGGCCCCCCAAGTCCTTCCAGGCCCTTTGCCAGCCCGAATTAGGGCAGGAAGGTGCCTGGAGCTCGTACCCTTCTCCTGCAGTCCCTGATCCTCGTCCTTATGTCCCAGAACATTCACACCTTGTGTGGGGTGATACATAAAGTTAGGATCAAAGAGACAGGTGGAAAAAAGGGTGTCAGGTCTCCCTCTTGTTTCTGCTCCTCCATCGGGGAGTCTGTTTCTCCCATCCCTCCTCCCCATCAGCTAATGAAGACTCCAGCTGGGAAGCCCCAGCATTTACGAAGCTCGCTCTCTGCACAGTGCTGCTGAGATGTGGGTACCAAGGAAATCCTCTGCCAATCGCCGTCCTGGAGGGCTGACCAGCTGAGCGCAGCAAGGAGGCAGAAGTCAGACCAGCCCTGCAGGAGCTGGGCTCTACTCCGCTGGGAAAGCAAAACTGGGTCAGGACCGAGAAGGAGGCCTGAGATCGCAGGTGCAGAGAACTCGGCAAAGTCAGCCAGGTGGGCTCGGCGGGTGTCCACTTGCTACTGACTGCCTCTCCAGGTGATGCCACCCTCTCCCCTGGCCCTGGAAAGCAGGGCTCTAGGTGTGTCGACCTTCCTGGAACACGCCTGTCTGTTCCTGCCTCCCTGGTTCTGTGCCTGTAGTTCCCTGCCCTGGGTGTGCCCTTTCTTGGCACATCTACTGGAGGAAGGAAAATGTGGGTCAAGTCTGTCCTTTTCTGTGAAGTCTTTGCCGACTTCTGTCATGATGACGTCTCCTCCATGTTCCTTCTGAATTGCAGCCAAAATCATGGGTTCTTGAGGGCTGCCTGTGTGCAAATCTAGATGTGAAATACAGAGACAGACCAATAGATGAACATCTTTTTCTGTTCTTTGAGCAGCTGCATTATTATCCCCATTTTCAGCCTCAGCTTCCTGGACAGAGGCTTGAAGACTTTAACTTACTTGCCCAGGAAGATTCAGCTCCCAAGTTGGGATGGAAACTCAAACTCTTGCCTCCTACCTCAGACCCCATGCAATGCTTTCTGTATGAAAACGCCCATGACAGGCTCGTCCCTGCTGCCTCCCTGTTATTAGGATCTGGCTCCGGAGCAGAAACAACATGCACATCTGTTGAATGGAATTGATTTGTGAAGAGCTGGCAATTAGAAGGCCTCAGAGCCCGCTCAGGAGCTGAGACAAGGTGCTTTGGAGTGAAAGATGAGTTAAGTAAGCAGGAGCCAATTAGCAGAGGGTGCTCCAGCCTGTGATAGGAGCTTTAATTTGGTAAAAGACAATCGGGAGCCGTTTATCCCCGAGCTGGGAGAAAGGCAGTGACAAGGCCCTAACTACACTCAAGGGCCTTTCAAACCTTTAATTGCCGCCTGTGATTGTGCTACCTCTGTGTAGAGGTGACAGGACACTGGAGGGCGAGCTGGGCACTTCCACATGCTCCAGGCCGTGCCACCCACAGCAAGGTCACAGCAAGAGCGCCCACCCCTCCCTCGGTGCAGAGCAGGAACACAGCCCAGCCCAGCCACTCTCCTTCGGGTCCCAGGACCCCAGATCGAGGTCCTCCCCGCCCCTGCACCCCACCCTTCGTGGCTCATGGGCTAGAAGGCTAGATGGAGCGTGGGGCGCAGAGCCGCACCCACTCCTGCCAGCAGCCGCCATCACTATCAGCCCTTCTGCAGCTTGGGTGATGCTCGCAAACCCTCTGTCTCTGGTCGTGCTACCCCAGAATGCCAGTTCCGCAGAGGCAGGCTGCCTGCCTTCCCTCCCCAGCCACACTTGAGAACACCCCTAGGTGGGCTGTGATGAAGGCTGAGGTGCAGGCTGGGAGCCTGGCCCTGAGGAAGCCCTGGGGCACTGTTTCGTCTTTACCGTTGGTTTGTCCACCAAGCTCGGGAGCCTTTGTCTTTTCCAGCTGGTGCAAAACCCTAGGAGACCAGGGGCCGGGCCTGGCCTGGCAGAGCCAGTGGGCGCCAAGGGCAGCACGGACTCCAGACCCACAGGACAATGCCCTCTTCATGCCCAAGAGTGGCTCAGTGCGGCATTGTTTGCGAGCCAGACAGCCTCCTGCACATGCACAAATGCTCCATTGTGACCAGCGCTGTGACGGTGACTTCATTACTGCTGAAGACGCCGGGGCTACAACCTCTATGACACCCCAAAGAGAGAACACGCCAATCCCAGGGCCGGGGATGAGGGAGACGAGCCGGCAGCCGTGTGGAGGGCAGGCCCTGGAGCGGGCCTGGGTCCTTCTCGCTCCTGGCTGTGTGGGGAGGCGGCCATGGTCACTCATGGGCAGCGGACAGGCCCAGCACGAGGCAAGATGGATGTGGGCCAGAGGCTGACCGCAAGAGGACCTAATTCATATGACATTTTCCTGCCCCAACACACATCGCTGTGAAGGAATCTTGAACCGTGCTGAGCAAAACAGAACAAGACAAGTCAACATCCCCCCCCCCCCCCCACGTCCCCCAGCGGGAGATCGGTCATCTCCTCCAGCCTGACACTGACAGGGGCCCGACGCCAGGCCCGGGGCCGTCTCTGCTGCTTGCAGAGAACCAGCTTCCTGCTCCCGTGTCTCAGCGCCTTGTGCTGCAGGGAGAAAGCGGGAGTCCCACAACAACAAGTGGCAAGAAACTGGGTCACTTACCTTTCTTTTTGTTTTAATTAACTCTGTGTAGTGACAGGTCTTGTCAGCACCTGCTTACTCAGTAATTTGATTTTGATGGTGGCCAAGTGAAAAATGGTCTTTCAGCTTCAGCAGCCACGGCTGGTTCTGGGGTGCCCTCGGGGAAAGCTGGGAGAGCTAATCTTTCTTCTTGGAAACTCCATTTTAAAAAGGCCTGGTAGTCTGGGCCACAAGCTCGCAAGCAAAACATCCTCTCTCCGAGCTGGTTGACAAAAATCTTTGCTCTCTAAGGAGGATCTATGTGACCCACATGGAGTCAAAAAAAAAAATGTGGATGTTGTACACCTGTTGTGGCATTTGAAGTACAGTAAGCCTGTCTGGATTCTCTGCAATTTCTACAACCTACACACTTGAGTCCTGAGCCACAAAATCAGGACATGCAGAGTGAAGGTCACTGTGCTTCAAAACAAGTTCAGCCTGAGACGAGGGGACCAAAACAGACATCAACAGGGTGAAGCATGTGGGCAGGGATGTCCTGGCTGCGGAGGTCTCTGCCCACAGGCTGCCCCCGCCTCCTAATGATGTGTGGTCTTAGAAGCAAGAGAGTCCTGAGCTCATTCTAGACCTGAACAAGCCTGTAAATGGCACATCCGCTGTGGGTGAAGCGATTAAGACATCCCTCCCCATCCGACCTGCGGCCTCCTGCCACGCACACCTGTCGAGAGGTGGGCCTGGAACAAGATGCCTGGGCTCCATGACCACACACCAGGACTTTTCCTGACTGAGCATCAGAGCCCCACGGCCCAAGCAATAAGAGGATCTTGTTCACAAGTTGGGGAGGACGGAGTGCAATGATGTGAAAGTTTGGTAGGAAACCTGGCACATATCAAGTACTCGAAGAAGTTCAGCAATCAGTAGTACCCCAAGTGTGCAGCTGTGGGAATAATTTTTATTTCAATTTTATCTATTTACTTTTTACATCATTGTTCATTTTTAAACAATATTTGCTCCCCCCCCCCCCTCAGGCATAGTCCCCATAGAGTTTCCTTCCCCAAGGCACCCGTGCACCATCACCCCAGTCCCCTGTGCTCCTCGCTCCCTCCCTCTGACCCCTCTCCTGCCTCCTCCCCTGCAGGATGGCTCTGATTTACGATTGTCTGGTTTTGTTTTGTGGTGTTTTGTACTTCTTTTTTTTTACACTGATGTCTTATTTGTTTCCCCTATATTCCTGCTACAAGTGAAACCACCCGATATTTTTCTTTTTATGGGAATAATTTTAAACTCCACCAAGGACACATTGCTCCTAAGCAGTAGAACTAAGTCAGAACCCAGCCCCTCCTTTCTACTGTGAACGTGTTGTGACATTTTCTGGGGACCCCGCCCCCCCCCACTCCCAGTCTAGCAGGCAAGAGAGCAAAATGTGGTCAGCCTCCCTCCTGTAGCCTGCATGGGAATCTCCTGCCTGATGGTAACATCAGTCTGCTCCCCCGCTCTCATGACCCAGGAGCCAGATGAAAAAGATTTAACAATCAGCTAAACCATCTTTGCATCTCTGCGGTTCATTCTTTGGAAAGCAAGAGATTAAACGCTGCTCCCTCCAGCACCAGCATCACCGGAGGCCAGGACAGCTTAGAACCAGAAACCCGTCCTATCAAGAATAATTACATTCTTAATGTCAGTGACTCACTTTTCCTACCTATATAAACTAAATTCAAACTTGTGTTTATTAGAGCAGCTCTCACAGAGTCAAATCTACCCACGGGGAACCGGGTTCCAATCCTCTCTTTGAAGGTCTATGAAACTCTTGTGTAACTATCATTGAAACTTGACTTCCAGTTAACACTACTCTGCTTGACAGATGCAAATTCACAGCACAAAGCTCTGGGACAACAGCCACGCCCCTGGCATGACTTGGCAAGCCGCCCACCACCACCATAAAAGAAAACCTCTATTGTTTCCTCACAGGGCTTTTTGATCCCCCAAATGCTATTAGCCATGACCTCCCCAGGACAGACACAGCTCTGGGGGAGCTGCTTCTTCCCGCTGTGAACCTGGGGCCCAGACACCAGCTCAGAGAGGCCAGGCCTGGGGGGTGAGTCAGCAGAAAATGGCCCACTGGCCAGCCAGAGAAGACAGGCTTCTGTGGGGAACAGAAAGGTCACTGCTCAGGTTCCAGGGCAGCTGCCGTGTTGACATTTCAGCAGGTCTGGCTGGAAGAGGCGAGAGCTTCCCTCAGCATGGGAGCGAAGGAGACCCTTCAGCAGCCCCAGGCAGCACCGCATGCCTGTCCTGAGCCCTTATACACACTCAGTCACTCACTCTCTGTAGCAGCGGGCAGGCACAGCGCAGGGTCTCTATGACCCGAGCAGACAGGGTGAAGGACAAAGAGAGTCCTGGAGCCCTCGGTGGCTTTTTCAGGGTTTTATTAGGATTTACCAGATACATGGCAGGCAGAGGTCCCAGCCCCCAGCAAGTCTTCACTCTTTCTGGGCTCGCGGGCCTCTCTCGTGGCCTTGTTCTCTGCTGCTCGTTCTTTTGCTCTTCTGGTCTGGCCTGGCCTGGTCTCTTGGTCTGTTCCGTTCTGGTGCCGCTGGCGTCCCCATGACGCCGCCCTTATAAACTCAGTCTCTCAGCCCAGGTGTACCCACTTACGCATGCCCACACCCTACTCCAGGTGCCGCCATCAGGCATGCGTTCAGGACCGCAGGGATCCACCATCCATCCCAATGGCGGGAGGGCAGAAAAGCCTGATGCTTTTTACCTTACCCTACACTCTATAGTTAGGAGTTGTCCATAGTTCCACTTTGAAGATGGGGGGAAAAAAAGCTCAGAGAGGGTAAGTAACTCCCCTAGGGAAACACAGCCACTGGGTGGGGGCAGGGCTGAAACCAATAAAGTCTGGCTTCTAAGCAGATGGACACATTTGATTGCGATCCATTATGGTGTTTTTTGTTTTTTCTTTTTTCTTTTTAAACTAGGACAGAAAAATTGAATGAAAGGAGAAATTTGACCTTTATCAGACCAACAAAAACCATAACTGAGCATCGTAGCAGGGGAATTGAGCAAACAATAAAGCTTTAAAAGAGGAAGGCCGGGCCTTTCTCCCCAGTTCTTGCCATTTGTGAGCCCCTTTCTGCTTCTCCCCGAACCACAGTGACCTCAGCTGAGCACCTTCTGTTACCACCTCCAGCCTGGGAGTCCTGTGAAATCAGATGTCCAGGGCTCCGGGTTGGGGCTTTGCAGGCTGCTGTTGGAACCTTCTTCTTCTCCATGGACTCCCTAGGACTCTGCCAAATAGATAGAGTAAACGTTGTTCAATTCTATCTTTTTCTGAGAAGAAAACAGAAGGAAGTGACACCCTAGTGACAGGACTGTAGTTCTATTTCATTTCTTTTCAAAATCAAGCTTGAGGAGGGATCGTTTTGTGTATTTAAAAGAGGAGGAGAGGCAGTTCTCTGTGTCCTAAAAATGAAACAGTGATTTAAAAAGAAATTGAAAGAGAGGAAGAGGAAAGCCAGAAGGGGGGGCTGTGGGAGGCAAGGGAAAAGGACGCATGAGAGTAAAAATAAAGCCAAGACTAGAATCAGCCTCTGTGGAATGCGCCTACCAACACAGGTTTTCCCCTCCAGCCCTGAGGTCTGCAGACTAGGCAAAGGCAGGCGCGGCCCCACCTTCTGGCAGGCTGCACTCACTGCGGCAGCGCGCATCTGACTTACTGTTCTCGAGTGTTTTGTTTGGCTTTGTTTATATTTTCAGATACTCCTCAAGGTTTGTCTTTCATCGAGGTTGAATGTCACTAGAAGAGCTAGTACCTTTTCAGTAATTTATCCCCAGCAGCAAAAGCAGAGGACGTGAGTTTCGAGCTCCAGTGCCTGAACACGTCCCATGTCTGTCTGTGTAGACAGGCACCCGCCGTCCAGCGTCTGCATGCAGAGTTGCCTTCTCTGCAGAAAAGCAACCAAGCCTTTGGACTGGCTGATTGAAACAGAAAAATACCCTAGACCTGAATGTTCTAGAAAGATGTTGTCAGCTGCTGCTGAGGCCAGCCTCCAGCCTGTAGCTTCAGGTAGCTCCGCACTCTGCAGGGATGGCAGGGAACGTGCACACACAAACCTCTCTTCTCTGCCGTGATGACTCATTCCTCCCCAAGACAAAACCTGACACAGTCAAGATTCACGCTGGGCTCCTTTTTGACTAAAATTCTGTGAAATTGTGGAGGAGGACACGGCACTGGGGGCAGCATGGTGGTGATGGGAAAATAGGGTGAGGCCTTCTTTTCCAGGGGAGCATGGAAAGCAGCTGCCTGAGTTTGAGGACTGAACAAACATAGGGCTTGGTTTCCTTCCTCTGAGGCGGGGACCTGTGTCTCCCAGGAGTACCTGGCGGTAGCCCTGTTGGTGGATGAACCCCAAACCCACCTGAGGTGGAGCTATATGGAGAGTTGAGCAAAAAAGCATGTTTCTTTCCCTCTGCCCCAATGGCCAACGAAGGTTCCCGACTTCCTATGGAAATGGCAATGAGTAGAGGTCAGATCACAGGGTGAAACCCAAACAGGAAGGTGCTGTAGGATGTTGGCCACCCACGGAGACCACACAACCGAGGACAGGAGACTCTTTGTTCTGAAGCCAAGGAAACATCTCAAATTTCATATCAAAGTACAAAGCCAAAAGCACCTCTGCATGACATCTTGGGGAAACAATGACTGCTGTCCCCCTAAAACCAGCTCTCTGCAGTCTCCAGCAGTTAGATGACCCCACTGCACTCTGAGGAGCACAGGGGGAGCATGGGCTCAACACCATCCTAACACTGAGGACGTCACTCATCTATATTGTGCTCCTGCTGTGTGCCCAGCCCAGTGTGAAGCACTTTGCATGAATTGTCACATTTTACTTTTAAAACATAGTTTTGAGGCAGGTTTACTTCTCATCTGCTTTTATGGATGAGGATAGAGAGGATCGGCGAGGTCAAGGGTACACCAAAGATCATCCAGCTATTTTTATTTAATTATTAATTCAGTATATTTTCTTCAGTTCTGGTGAAGCCAGACCATGTTCTGAGCAGCAGGAATACAGCTGTGAACAAAATATAGCCAGATTCTAGGGGCCTCGTAGAACCCACAGCAGGTGATAAAGAAGTAAGCATCCCACTCTGTAGACTGAGCTGTGCGCCCCACCCCAATCTGGGATCTATAGACAAAAAGAAAACCCAGGAAACATCACTATGCAATTTCCTGAGTCCTGAGATCCCTAGAAATTCTGCCTTTTCTCCGCCATTCTGAATCTTCTTAAATTTTTTTATGTCTAATGTTTAGTTTCTTAAATTTATGTGGGGATAGGAATATTAAAAAGCACGTCTTCTCCATCTTTTCAGAAGTCACAGTTTCCTTCCATTTTAAAAGTTGTGTTCTTTCCTCTTCATCAGAACATCACATGCTTTTTATCAATTCTTTGCCAAAAAATTTCCTGTCAGCTCTAGGTTGAATGACTTCCAGTCTCTCAGAGAAAAAGCTGCTCCACCATTGCCTTGCGCTTTGTATGTTGCTTTGCAGGAGTCTGATGCCAATCTAATTCTCTTGCTTCTCCTTTTCCATTCTTTTGCCTGGAGGACGTGAAGATTATTCTTTCTTCTTGAGGTCTGTTAATTTTATTACCCATGTGTCAGAATTGGGCAGTTTTCCTGAGGACCCGTTGGGCTCTATCTTTGTGTAGATTTACTGAATTTCTATCTCGGACATATTCTGGACTTACAGTTTTAAATATTCTACTTTTGTTCCATTGATTTAGTTTTGTTCTCTTGGGATGCCAATCATAAATATGTTGGACCTCCCTTGTCAATTGCTTTGCATTTCAACCACTTTCCCTTTGACACTTTTTTTGCTTTATTCTTTTATCTTTTTCTTTCATTCTTTATATAATATTCCCTTTTATTACTTTTGATTGTTAACTTTTCTTCAATAAGCTTCATTTAATTTTTACTTGCCTTTATCCTACCCTTGGCTACTTTGTAATTTCATCTTCATTGCTGATATAATATCATCTTTTCTGTTTCTCTCCCAAGTCTTTTCTTAATCTATTTTCATTCATTTTATTTCTTTCTGAGTATTTTCATATTTTTTTCAGCCTTTTCTGGTTTTAGTTTCTATATTTCTGATTCACAGTGTTATTTTGTATCCCTAAATCAATTCACATTGTTGTATTTCTTTATGATTGTTTTAATGTTTTCTTCTGCTTTCTAAGCTGGATTTCCTGGTAAAAATTTTTTTTTCATCAGCAAAAATGCTTTAATTCTCATTCTATAATTTTTATAGATGTCTTACATGGCTGTGGTCTGCTTCCCTGGATTCTTTAATCTTCTTTTTTTAAATATTTATTTATTTATACATATAAGAACTGGGGTACAGGCCAGAGTTGTGGGGGGTAAGAGGATTCACAGAGACAGAGTGAGAGCAGAACAGGCAGACTGACTGAAATACACTGCTGAGGGGAGCAGCGGGTGAGTCAGGAGAGGTCTGCTACACCATGTGGGTAACTCTCTGGCTGGGGTATCAAACCCACGCTGCAGAGGCTGCGGTGAGCTCCATTGGTTGCATCTTAACCCCTTGCACCACGAAGGAGGCCCTGGATTCTTATTTCTTTCACTGTTAGGGTTTCTAGTTTAAGAACTCCCCATTATATCAGTTCATTCCTCTTCTATCCAGTTTCTTGCATGAATGATTTTTATTCTGTGGGTGAGGAAAGAAGTTTCTTTCCCTTTGAGTTTTCCTCATCTTCCCTATTTATTTCTTCATTCCCTTCATTGATTTGTCTCTAAGGGGAGTCATCCACACATTCTCCACACATGTTTCTTCCCCAGAAGTAATGTAGTAATGTTTCTCAGATTCCCCTTTTCTGTTCTCTCACATAATCAAACATTTCCCAATATCAAGTGCTGTGAACACCCAAGGTATAGACTGTTTTATATTTTAGCATTTAAATTTGGACTATTTCTGACTTTCTTTGGGCTTAATCTAAAGTCTCTGTTATTCTTTACACTTCTTTTAAGCCCTCTCTCCTTCCTCACCCAAGCAAGGGCTCTGTGGAATTCACCCTTGCCTTGTTTACAAGTAAAGGCTGTGGTGTCTCTGTCTCTCCTCAGTAACACCAAATACATGATCATGAACTGTATTTGCTCTCCTTGTTGTTTCTGGGCGTTTCCCTTTAGGGAGGAAGTGGAGAAGTGTTGAAATAAAGGAGACTCCAATGTTCTCTAAACCCAGAAGACTTCTTTACCTGTCTTTATTTGAGATAGCAAAGCAACTAGTCCTACCTAGCTCTCACCCTTACTCAGTTACAGATTTGGTTAGACAGTGTTCCTCAAAACTCAAGCTGTCTATTTCTTCTTATTTTTTAATGTTCCCTACATACCATTCTCATACTATTCCCTGATTTGTCTACCAAGAAAGAAAATCCTATTGACAAAGCAATAATTCCTTTATTGATCACCTATAGCCAGTGGTGTCCCCTCTGGCAACAATATTAGCACAGAGTTGATAAAATAACCATTAAGCAAAGAGACATTTTATGTGCCCGAAGCTAAATTCGTAATGGTAAATGTTCATTATTCATTAAAATTGTTTAATATTGAAAATAGCTGGTAAATATGAGTTACTGCCTTTGTAAATGCCTGGAGAATCATTCCTAGGTTGAGAATTATTCCCCTGTCCATTTATTCTCATATAATCAATAAGCGTTTACAATGACTAGGGTTACAGAGCAAAGGAATACTACCCAAACACGTGGAGGAGGTCTTTAAGGACTAGAGGGAACAGATAAGTATAAATTCTTACACAGAGTTATAAGCCCTTAATAAAAATGTGTTCGTGGTAGAGAGACATGGTCACAGAAATGTCTTATTTCCCTTGAGTGTCACCAGTCGCCCAGGGGGTAGTCTACCTCTCAAGGCCTCCACTTACCATCCCTTCTGCTGTTGCCAGCACAAATATGGTTTGATGGAGTCGGGGGCAGGGCAAGCTTTGGTCCTTCCCACTCTGGCATTGTAAAAGTCCCCTGGACCATCCAGTGCCCCAGTAGCCATTGTTCAGTATTTAGACAGAGCATCTGAAGCCACTGCCAACTGTATGCTAACTTGGTGTGTTTAGGAACATCAGTTATTCATATACCAACCACCTCAAGTCATCCAGAAAGACTTTATAATTTCTAGTCTATGGAAAGCAGTGATTTTTGTCTTACAGCATTGTTATGGTTAATTTTATTCCATATACTTGGGGTGGAGAAAGGACATTGTACGTATGTTCTATTCATCCTCATAATGTATTTCCTGTCTTTAATTTTCAAATTTGGCTTTGATTCCTAGCTACTCAGGAACCATAAGCATAAGGGTCCAATTTATCTGTATACATCTAAGTAATTTTACAACTAATATAAGTGAGCAACACAGGAGACATACCATTTTTTAATTTTTTCTTGGACATGGTATCTATATATTATCTCTGTTTGAGGAATATTGTTCTGGATTTTTAGTGAGAAATTAATTCATCTAGATTTGATTCAAAAATATTAGTAGGAGAGACTAAAAACAATACTTCCTGTGCCTCAGCGAGAAGCCTTGGCAATAGAAATAACACAGGACTGCTGTCGTCTGGAGGCCCCCTGAACTCACACCGGAAGGACATATGTGCATCCTGCCCACCTGCTGGCAAAGCAGAACAGGTGCAAGGAAGGAAAAGAAAGCTGAGATGTAAATGGCAGAGCTTATGCAATGTTCTGAGTGTGTCAACTACTATTCAAACCTGTTACACTGTCCTGACAATAACCCGGATGTTTTGAATTACTGGGCTGGGTATTATCTCTATTGTTCAAATGAGACAAGCAGAGGCTTAGAGAAGTCAAGCAGCCTGCCTGAGGCCCCACAGCTACCCTTTAGCATGAAATCCAAGTTCTTTACAGGTGTACTAGTCAGCGACCCTGCCAGACACTGGTGATATGCTGCATGCACACTGTGTAAGGAGGTGGCAGGGTGTAGGAAAATGACAGCACAAGGTGCCCAGGCTGATGAGAATGAGTAGCTACCACCTCCAGGTGTGATGGCACAAGGTAAGAAAGTGGCTGCTGCAGGGGCTTTTATGGGCCTTTGGGGGCGCCCAATGACATATCTCTGAGTAATATTTTTAAATGAATTCAGCAAAATACTTAGAATTATAAAAGAAGCCAATTCTATGAAAATGCAAAGAATAAAATATGTAAATTAAATAAGTTTGTGATGCGTTCGTATCAGTGTTTCTCATTAGCTCAGTACCTAACAAGATCTAGTGATGGGTCTAGGAAAATAATGACAGGCATGAAAGGTTCTTGGACATATCTGTACCATGAAGTGACATGCAGTATCCTTGATAACAACCCCACGCATTGCTCGACCATTGTGAAGTGTTGCCTGGTTGGATGATTAAAGGAAATGGTAAAATTTGGTCAGAGGTTAGTAGATATAAACATATCTTTTTATTTTCTCCATTAAAGTGCACAGGTCTCCTGAACTCTATCCACAGACCTCGCATTGACAGCCCCTTGCTGCCTGGAAACTGGAATTTTTATAGAAACCATGCAAAGATCTCACTGTGATAAGAACAAAATCTTTGGTAGAGCAACACACACCACAGAGTCAGCCCAAGGCAACTTCACAAGGAGGGACTTAGGTAGTAAATACCTCTAAGTCCTTCTCCACTTCCATCTGACCCCAGACATGCTCTTCCTGATGAGGAAGTCCACAGATCAGCTTTCCGGGACACAGAAGAGGGTGAAGAGTCTAGAGAGTAAATCTAGGAGCAAGTTGAAGCACCCAGCCTTCAAGATTCTGCTAATCTACAACATCTACCTCCATCCACTTGTTCCCTATCTCTTTGCTGTCCACACTGACAGCTGACTTAGTTTGGTTCTAGAAAGCATTGAACGCCTTTCAACTTGAAAAGATACATTATCACAAGCCTAGGAAAATGTTGCCTAACCACAATGCATATCACATTGGCTGTAAATACATACTCTCAATAAATATTTTTATTCTCCTGATAACATGCATTTCAATTAAAAGAAGTTTGCCCACAACCTTAGCTGTGGCCTCCATTCTTCAAGTAGCCTAATGATTGCAAAATGGCTGTTGGAATCTCAAGCATGCAATGGGGCAGGAAAAAAGGGGTAGGGGAAGGGAAAAATTCATTCCAGCTGCAGCAGCCCCATATTTTGGGGCTTTCTCATGTGTCACATGAGAAAAGGTTAGACTGCTAGATGTTTTTTAGGAGGTGACATTGAATTGATGCCATAGAAGGAGATCTAAGAAATTAGAACTAGATACACTAGAACAGAGACAAATGGAGGGTTGGTACAGGTCCAGCAGCACCTTTGTGGATTGCTTTAGGGACTCAGAAGCTACTACAGCTCTTTACATTTGTCCCTGTTGGATTGAAATTATGAGAACTTCATATTTTCTCAATGACCTCTGGGCTCGGGAAGGGCATGAACTTGCAAAAGAAAGCTCCTCATCTTGGAGGCCAGCCCCAAAGAGGATGACAGCTGAAGTTTGCCTTCTCCCAACACTCCCAGACACAGGATGAAGTCCTTCACAGAAGGAAGAGCTGAACCATACCTCCCAACGGCTTTCATACTTTACCCACAACTTCCATTAACATTCCATTGGCCAGATTTATTTAGCTAAACAACCAACCCTGTTTACACAGAAAGCTAGGAAATGTTTGTCCACCATATTGCTCAATACTCAACATCAGAGTTGTGGTAACAACAGAGGAGGAATTGGAAGTTAGGGAGGCATCTGGGAGTCTATCATATCTGGCCCTTTACTACATGGTAATTTTCATGATGCAAGAAACAGGTTTCAGTTCCAATAATGAGCAAGCACATTGCCTGGACCGTGGTAGATTCCTAATGAATATCCAACAAGCAAATGAATGAATAAGTGAGTGAATGAATCAAATGTAAACACCGCACATGTAAGCCCCATGTTTTCCTCATTGAAAGACATGAAGAGGCCATCTTTGTTTCCAGATGATCAGGGAGAGTCTGTTAGTTGGTCCCACAGACTGGTAGTACCAACAACAGGAATCCATTTTCTCACAGTTCTGGAAGCTGGAAGTCTAAGATCTAGGTGTGGTGGAATTGGCTTCTGAGACTTCACTCCCTGGACTCTAGACAGCCATCTTCTCCCTGCATCTCCACCTGGTCTTCCCTCGGTACACGCTGCCTCTTTATTTTCTTTACTGACAAGGACACCCAGTCATATTGGATGAGGGAACACCCAAGGACCTCATTTGGACATGATTACCTCTTTAAAGACCCTGTGTCCAAATGCAATCACATTCCAAGTTCCCAGTGTTAGGACTTCAGCAAATGACTTTTTTGGAGGACACAATTTAGCCCGTAACAAAAAGGCTGCCGTGAGGATGATGGGCATCCTCCACTTTCCCCAGAAATCTTCATGCCCGTGAGTTTAGTGTGTAGGTGTCCTGAGAGTTCTTCATCTGCCATCAGCAGTCTGACTGCGGTGACTGTGTTGGGAGGTGTTGGAAACCACCAGCCCAGAGTCCAGGAGGAAAACAAATATCTCAGAACTATGTTGCTCTAGAGTGTTCTTCACACTGATTGTACTTATTGCATTAACTAACTATGTATGAGGTCTCTTGCTTTGAGGAACTTGTAAGTTAAATTGTTTTCTATGGTCTTTTGTCTATTATATGTCAAGGATAAGTGCTGGGCTCTGGAATTCAACAATTGTAGCTCTGAATCTTTAAAAATAGCTTTTTTTTAGAAGTTTTTTTTAAAAGATTTATATATTTATACAAGAGCTGGGGGACAGGCCAGAGGCACAGAAGGGTGAGAGGATTCACCAGAGACAGAGTGGGGAACAGAACAGGCAGACAGACCAAAGACACTGCTGAGGGGAGCAGCAGGTGAGGCAGGAGAGGTCTGCCATGCCATGTGGGTATCTCCCTGGCCAGCTGGGAATCAAACCCACGCTGCAGGGGCTGCAGACAGCTTCACAGGGCTACGCTCAACCCACCGCGCCACTGAGGAGGCTTTTAAAAGTAGTTTTTATACAGCTAAGGCACAGTTACCATATTTCTTCAGCATCCTTATTTTAATAAGTTCTTTTTTACATATGTAATTTACATATATAATTATAGTATTTTTCACATATATCATGTAAATATATTTATAATAGATAATATTATATTACACACAAATGCAAATATTAAGTATACAAATATGTATATATATATAAACCTAGTTGTAATTATAGATTCTATATCATAGGTTATTATGGAAAAAAAAGAGGTAATGCATTTAAAAACCACATAAAGGAAAGCTGTTATTTGGTAAATGTGTTGAATGTGTACCATGTACTATAATCAGGGATATAGAAATAAAGGTAAATTTCTTATCCTAAGGAAATCCATCATTTACGAGGGAAAAAGCCAAGTCATTGAGAAGTGCCAGGAGAACAACAAGCTACCAGGAAAACAAAGAGAGGAACATTGACACAGACTCAAAAAGTCTCCCTGTAACAGATAATCTCTTCGCTGAGCCTTGCAGGAAAACTCTGAAAAAAGAGATTGGAGAACTTTACAGACAGGAAAGCGTATATGCAAATTTCTGGAGGCAGGAGAGATTAGCCTTTGCAGGGAGTCAGAACAGGTAGTTCTGCTGAAAAGATAAAGTGTGATGAAAGATGAAACCAGAGGTGGAGGGTGATGGGAAGCAGGTCCTGGCTTTCCGCAGTGGGTTGGTCTGTCTTCAAAGCCAATGATTCATGTGGGAAACTAGGTCAGAGCTGTTTCTGATGAAGGTGAGGATTAATGTGCTTCTGTGGGGACCTATGTGCTTCTGCCCTTGTAAAAATATGTATATAATAGTGTGACTATGTCTTGCAGACTTGCTGAGTCTTCCTAGCTTGGGCTCTCATTTAATTACCTGCAGAAGACACGAGCACCGACTTGACTTCTGCCTCCACCTTGTTTGTGACTCATGATGGGAATTCTGAGTAATAGGCCCTTGTGTCTCCGAAGAAGCCTTCCCTAAGCCTATAACAAAGAGAGACACGATGGAAATAGTCCGTGCCACCAACACCCTTTGTTTACATCTCTCCTCTTTGTCTCATTTTATTTTTCTTCCCTTACTTGTTCTTCTTTCCTTTCAACCAGGCTTGGGCCTCCTAAAAAGACTTTGACTAATTCTTTCACTGTGACTTTGGCGGTTTCCTACTACTTGCGACAAGCTGAGAATCAGAATCAACAAACTTTCATTAAGCACCTTTGGGTGCTAACTTTTACAGCAGCTCTGTTATTTCAATTTTATAGATGAAGAATCTGACAAACAGCAACACTGAGTGTTTGACTCACCAATATCCATGTTCTCTTCTTCCTGATTGCACTGCCTTCCCGTTGCGTTAGATCGTGTTAGTGACTACTTTTCACCAGGGGAAGGGAAATAGGAGTGGAAGCCATTTCACATTCAGCCTGAGGTATTAAAATTGCATTGTCCTTTTCTCTACTCCTGCTATTCCTTCATCACCTGGTGGGATCCAGTGGTGGAACTCCAGGACTTTTGGACAAGGCATCATAGTTCAAAAGGGAAAGACATTGGTTCCTTAAAGAACTGTATAGAGCAGAGAGTCCCAGTGGGACCCTCCTCTTTGATCCACCATTGACATAACACTGGACTATGACATGAGCAGGCAATAAAACTTTATTGCTTTATGCCATTGAAATTTGGAGGTTGATTATAAGGGCAATTAACTCACACTGAGTAATACTTAGCTAGAACAAGATTTAGATCACTTAGCTAATACTTTTTGGATTGCCTTGTACCAAAAAGTGTCTTTAGTGCAAGTCACATCATCATATAGTAATAAATTCTGAATGAGAGCCAGAGATACTGTATCGGTGATAGGTGTTTAGAAATATGGCTCCAAACAGAGTCCCCAGAGCAGGTGAGCTTGAATGGTGCCCTCAACCACAAAGAAGCGAAAGTTCTATAGAGGCAGAGACCCTGTTCCTGGACTCAAGGGTGTCAGGGTTAATTCTTTACCAACAGAATGAATTATGAACTCTGAGTCTCCATTATTCACTATTATGAAGATTAAATGAAGCAATGTGTGTTATGTAACTATAACAGGTAAATGATCGGCATTAACACTGTTGTCAATGCTATAAATATATGGAGAACTTTAGTTCCTCACTGACTTAGACACAACTAAATGAAGAACTCATGGACTGTGAGTTCTTTCTCTGCTATTGGAGAGTGACATGATGACTCTCCCTCAGTTTATACTTGAATTTTCTTTGAGAATGATCAAAATCTGTATCTAAGATTTGCTACATAAAAGATTTCACATTCTTTGGGTCTTACCTAATTCCATCCTCTTGGATCAACAGTTAATTTCATTCAAAGAAGTAATTCTTCCAAGAGCTGGGCAAAAAGGTAGCTGTTCTTTGTGCAAGGACATTGCTATGCAAATTAGCATTTTATTCTGCCATTTACATTTATAAGATATCCGAGCTGATGAGGAGTGTGGAGGGTATCAAAATCAACTTATCATTTTACATTTACAGAGGAGGAAACTGAGGCCCACATGTAAATGTCATGGTTGTTAATATGCATGGTTTCTCCTCTCTCCCCAGGCCTTGGGGGCACAAGTAACTCTACTGAATGGTCCAAGCCTTACCATTAAAGTTCAGCAGAACCTCCATTAATCAAATTGCCTGGGGAATGAGGCGCTATGGCCCATTGAATTTCTTTATATGAATGTATATATTTCTTTACACTAGTTCCTCCTTCCTGACTTAGGACAGTCCAGTGAGCAGAATCAAATGTCTCTTTCATTAACAATGAAAGGAGCCTAGGGATCCTTTAGTGCATATTTTATACTTTTCAGATGGAAAAAAAGGTTCCATAATTGTCACACAATGTAACCTTCATAAACTTTGCCTGCTGTTTTTTTTAAGACTGCCATTGTTTCCTCCATGACACGGATGAGAAAACTAAAGTTCGCAACTGCTGAGTGCTTTCCTCTAGATCACAGGACTCATGTAGAACCAGTGACACACGCATGCTCAGTCACTTATTTTGGGGCTTGTAGACTACAGTTCAGTTCTCAGCTGTTCTTTTTTTTTTTTTAAACATTTTTTATTTTTTATATTAATTTTTTTATTTTTTATATCATTGTTCACTTTTAAGCAATATTTGCTTCCCCCCACCCCCTCAGGTGTAGTCCCCATAGTTTCCTTCCCTAGTGCACCTGTGCACCATCACCTCAGTCCCCTGTGCTCCTCCCTCCCTCCCTCCCATCCCTCTCCCTCCTCTTCCCTGCAGGATGTCTCTGATTTATAATTGTCCGTTTTTGCTTTGTTGTGTTTTGTACTGTTAGTATTTTCTTTACACTGATGTCTTATTGGGTTCCCCTATATTCCTGCTATGAGTGATACCATCCGCTACTTTTCTTTTTTCCTTCTGGCTTATTTCACTGAGCATAACTCCTTCTAGTTCCAATACAGAGGGATTTGGTCACATGACAGACATCTGGACATGGAATGCCAGGGAAACGGATCTTTCTCACTTGCTGGCCTGGTTCATAAGAACCTCCCACATGTTTTCTCCATGTTCGTTTCCCTTTTCATCTGGCTAGAATGGAGCCAGCTCCCATGATGATTCTAGAAGCTATAAATTGAAGGTTATGAAGCCACAAGTTGAAAGGAGCCTGGATCCCTGAGTCACTGTGTGGAGGGCAGCCACCCATTGACACTTGCTCTTGGACTGTCAATAATGAAAATTGACCTTCTTTATGTTTGATCCATTATACAATTTGGGGTTTACTTGCTAGAGCAGCTAGTATTTCCTTAATCAATACATGGTTTGATAATGGCGGAATCAAAAATACTTACTGTGGGCAAGGCACTGTGTTTGTGTTAAAAGATATGAACGTGAATTAGAACAGTCTGGGTCTGATAAGTGTTAATGCTAATAGGAGGTATGAACAGAAATGGAATAATACAAACTAGGAACTGAAAAAGGTATCTAATGAAAAAGAAATGAGAAAAGAACGGAATTTGGAGAACAAGTGTCATTGTATAAGGAGGGATGATTTTCAGGAGGAGGATGGGGTCTTTGCACGGAGAGGATGAATAGCATCAGAGGTGGAATTACCAGGAAATAAAGACATGAAACAAAGCATAACTCAGCACCATGGGTCATTCCATGGGGTAGAAGCAGGGCACATGATCAAATGAAATAGTGGTTGAAGCCTCATGACAAAAGGTGCTCAATTAATGACTTTGGGCTTCATTTTGGAGTTGGCTAAGGGCTGTCACCAACACCTACGGGCTGAAAAATCTTGAAAATGGACATCGGGCCTGGCCTTCAGGGGTCGATGACCCTGTACAGAACTGAATTACCAAAAAACCCAGAGCCCAGAGTCCTCATTTCTGAGCACTGGTCTCCTCGTGTGAGGCAGAGGCCAGAGTAGAGGGGGAGCAGGCCCAATTCATCCAGAATCAATCCAAGTTTCCAAACTCTGAGCCAGGCTGAAGATGAAATGGTCTGAAGAGCTTTTCGAGCATTTCCCATTTCAGAGCTTTTCATGGGGACACATAGAGAACCCTCATTCCCTTTAACAAGATTGTTGCTGAGTGTCACGGGGACAGGCCGTGCTGGGGAATGGTGTGCTTTGAAATCAGGTTACTTAGGAAAAAAAATTCCTGCAAAGCGAAGCTTAAACGAAGCTGGCAATTTAGGTGCTCTTCTGAGCCCGCTAACTAAAAATAGGAAAGGCACTTTCTGGGAACATATCTTTTTAAAGTTTGTTTGAGTGTCTCTTTCATCTCTTTCATTATTTTTATAGCTCACACACAGATGCAAAGCTCTAAGTGTCCTTTTTATCATTGGAGCTAGAAGCAAAAAAGCCACCCAGTTGCTCTACGTGCCAAATCAGGAGTCTTGGGAAATTACGATTCTCCAGCAAGATCCCCTGCCTGTACCAAAGCACAAACAAGAAAGATAGTGGCATCTGTTTCTTATCCAAATCTTTGCTTTTTAAAAAAGATCAGTCAATCGGGCCTCCCTGGTGGTGCAAGGGGTTAAGACACAACCTATGAAGCTATCAGCAGCCTCTGCAGCACGAGTTCAATCCCTGGCTAGGGAGCATCCCACATGGTGCAGCAGACCTCTCCTGACTCGCCTGCTGCTCCCCTCAGCAGTGTATCTCAGTCAGTCTGCCTGTTCTGCTCCCCACATTGTCTCTGGTGACTCCTCTCACCCCCTGCACCTCTGGCCAGTACCCCAGTTCTTATATGCATAAATAAATCTGTAAAAAAAATCTGTCAATCCATTTGGTGTCAGATGCTCCTTGATTGGGGAAAACACTTCTCATTCTCCCAAATCATGTTAAATTTTCCTTTTAAGGGATTTCAATCCAATGTGCCACTGATTCAGGGAGAGTCAGGGACACCACTGCATGTTTATGCAGGGGGCAGGGGAGGAAAAAGAAAGGCACTAACGTTTGTGAGTGGTAATGTTCTGCCTGCCATGTGCATCCTCTTTATTATTGCATCCGGAACTCCTGGATCATAATGTGGACTTTTTTTAATATTTTGAGGAATCTCCATTCTGTTTTCCTATCGGGGCTGGACCAGCCTATGTTCCCACCGACAGTGCATGAGACTCATTCTTCTTCACATCCTCGCCAGCACTTGTTTTTGGCCTTCTTGATCTGGCTTTCTCTGGGCCTGGGGTGGAGGGGGGTGAAAGGTGTCGTTGTTTGCTGTATGAGCATAGAGAGTTGACCCACTACACTGGCCAGCCACCGTGTGACGTCTTCAACCACATGGTGAGAATCCCTGGGTGGGACCAGTGTTGGCAAAGTGCAGGCAGTGATGTGGGTCGTACACCCTCCTTCTCCTACAACATGGGGATCAGTAAGTCAGGAGTCCCTCCCTCAACACCATCACGCCATCACGGCTCTATTCCTGAGGCCTTTGGTTAACCACTCCTGGGGTTCCTAGAGGCAGCCTCTGAAGAGCTACTTGTAATGTGTAGCTAAAACCCTCTGGTCTGGGAATTGTGACCATAACCTTAGGCAAGATGAGCTTGGGTTTGATTTCTAGATACTTCAACACCGTAACCTCACGGGGTAACAGAGTCTTCAGCACAACCAATGAAAGTCCATGATCTTAGGTCTGTGTGTTGAGGTGGAAAGGTAGGTTTATCTATATTCTCCTTCTATAAACTTCCACTTCCATTAGCAGCAGCCTTGCACTCCCACTGTCTTAGGGTTCCTTCTTCCAGGCTCCACAGAGGCCCCCCGAGGCCCCCCTGCTCACCTTCACTGGACATTTTGTTACAGGGGATTATGCATGAAAAATACATCAATTATTTTGCCCCTCTCTGTCATAGGTCTGCCAGAGTCCCTTTCCTCAACTGGAGGTGGGTTCATCCACCAGCTTAACCAGCCCAAGTAATCAGCCCTATTTCACTCATGTCCTGAGAGCCTGCTGCTGCAACCACACCACTCCCAGACCTAATGAATATACTCCCAGGCTCCTCATGGCAAAAAGATGGAATAGAAAAGAAATTTATCAAAAAGCATATTGGCTGTAGCTGTGCAAGTGACAGCAGGGGTTTTGCGGGAAACTTCTATAGATTCTGCTCCATTTTGCTGTGAGCCTAAAACAGCTCTAAAAAAAGATAGTCTTTTTTTTTTTTCTTAAGCATATTGCCTAACACAAGCTTCCAGGGGAAACCAGAGTTCCAGACTTGGGGGCTGTGCAGCTAAGAAAAATGCAGCCTCAGAATCAACCCCTGAGAAGCAATTACCCTTGGTACGCTGGGCGCTGCTGCCAGAAACTACCGCTGCGTGAGCCCGCTGTAGCTGGCGTCTGTCTCTACGCATGGCCAGAAAGGAGCAAATAAGGCCCCCAGGGGAACACGAGGCTCCCATTCATTGCTGGGGGGGAATCTTGAATGGGGGAGCCTAAGAAACTTGCTGTCTGTGGGTGGTTTCTGCAGAAGCAGACTCTGAGACAAGGGTGGGTATGCAAGTGATTTATTAAAGAAGTGCTTCATAAGCTATAAGAAAATGTAAGACACAACATATGATATAACAATTCAAGTCCTCTCATCCCAATTTAATTCTTGCCTGTGGGAGTCTCGGGCCCTGCAGCAGAAACCTCCCCTATGACAACATCCTCGTTTTTTTTTTTTTTGGCTGTTACACTAGCTGGGCGGATGGTCTCATGAGGGTAGGACTGCCAGAAAAACAATGCAAGGCATCCAGTTAATTTGCATTTCAGATGGCTGACACTTGCTTAGTGTAAGTATATCCCAAATGCCACACGGAGCACACATAAACTTAAAGTTATTTGTTTATCTGATACTCAAATTCAACTGGATCTTCTGTCACTTTCGGCTAAATCTGGCAGCCCTCTATTATGTGTGTCACTTCATTTCCCAGATCCTCACCTTCCTGTCTGTGAAAGGTTCTTAGTGTCTTATGTCCCATTAGACCGCCGGGGGACTCAGACTAAGGAGCTGTGCCTCTGAATTCCCCAGAGGGTTACCCGAACGCAGCAGTGGATGAGACAAGACTGTGTCTTGATAACGTGAGAGTCTGGGTGTTTCTACATTCCTGCCTTTGGGAAACACCACCCGTACACACTGCTTGTGGATCAGATAGAAACCTGTAAGAAGGGGTCCATCAGGGCACCCCAGCTCTGCCCACATCATGCCCCAGGGTGCAGCCCCCTGCCCTGCAGCGATGGCCTCAGTGTGGGGCTGACATCCCCCAGGATGCCCTCACCCCCTGCCTCCTCTGTTCTCACATTAAAAGAGAAACAGAAGAAAGACTCACAGCCCTGCCTTTACCCAGCAGCTGATTTATCTCATGCCAGAGCTGGGGAGAGGAAACCCCAAAAAAGTGATGCTTGGTCCATAGAGGATGTCCTAATAACCACAAGCTGGGAATTTTTAAGTTGGTAGAATCATTCATTTGGCTTACTTTCAAGATGTTTCAGCTGCGTGGGCCTAAGGATCTTTGGACGCAGCGGGAGGCAGTGTCACGCCTGCTCTGAGACACTAAATGGAGCTCAGTTCCTCCCAGGGGGTCATGACGCACTCCCTGAGGCTTGCCCTGGGAGCATTTACCCCCCACACCTTCCTCTCCAGCAGGAGGGTCTCTGCAAGGGCATTGTTGTCTTGTGTTGCCTCTGGGTTGTGACTGGAGTTGACCCAGCAGGTACCATCCCAGAAGCCAAGCTTTCAATCACCTAGTGCTGCCCCTCCAACTTCTTACAACATCTAAAAGCTTGAGTTTGAAACCAACATGCTGTCCTTCAGGCTTCTTCTTCCTCATAAATTAGGGAAAAAATGTCAGCCAACATTAATGTTCCTAAAATATCCCATATTGGTAGCGTGGCAAATCTACCCAGTTGGCTGTTAGAAGACAGTGGCCATTTGCCAGCTGTGTGACCTGGGGCAGGTGACTGACTTCTCTGTGCTTCAGTTTCTTCACAGACCCAAAACTGACAGTCGTCCATCTGGAGGACCCGGCAGACTTAGTTTGAGAACCTTCCGTGTGGGTGCATATGAAGGAGCTTTATAAACTCTGAGGGGTTATACAAGCAGGATGGATTATAACCTTGAACTTTCTCCCTACTTCCCTGCTCCCTCTGTTTCTAAAACAAATGTCTTGTCTGGCCTTCCCCACCCCACCCCCCACTGCGTTATAGGAGCCTCTGGTTACAAAACTGGTTTCCCAATCTCACCAGTACAGGATGTTTCATTCTAGTCCAGCATAGTTTAGATAAAAGGGATTAAGACTTTGTAATTCACCCTTCACTGATCAATGTTCTAGGCTGTTCCACTGAACCCCGCCCTGTTCAGTTGTAACCCTGGGGGCTGGAGAGCAATGAATGGGTTAACATCTCTGTCAGGTCTTCCAAAGGCGGCTCCAAACACTTGCCTGGTCAGTCACCAATTTCAGGTTTTTTTTTTTAAAAAAAGATTTATTTATTTATGCATACAAGAACCAGGGAACAGGCCAGAGCTGTGGGGTGGGAGGCGAGAGGATTCACCAGAGGCAGAGTGAGAAACAGAACAGGCAGACTGACTGAGATACACTGCTGAGGGGAGCAGCGGGGAGACAGGCGAGGTCTGCTGCCATGTGGGTAGCTTCCTGGCAATTTCAGTTTTTTAATGAAAACTCAGTCTTCTCTCCTTAGGGGAAAACAAAACCAAAAGCATATAAGCCTCTGCACACACATGCACACACAGACAGGCATGCACACCCATACACACATGAGCACACAGACATGCGCAGAGATGAGGTGAATTCTGCAGACATTCACAGTGCCTCTGAGACCCCAGGACTGCAGCTCCGTGGTGGAACCCTGGGTCCCTGGAGTCAGCTAGATCTGCTTTTAAATACTGGTTGCAACTGAAGCATCTGGTAAATGCTCAGTAAGTGAGCTGCCTTTGTGATGAAAGGAACACACCTTCTCCAGAAGCATCTCATCATCTCCAGAAACATTCACCGAAGCCCGAGAAGCTAAACCGTGATTTCCATTGGCTGGAGGACAGAGGCTGCTTTTGACCCGGGAGAAGCTAGTGCTGTCCTCCCTCTGCTGGCCGCTGGCTAACACACACCCTCTGCTTCCATTCCAGTGGGTGTTGGCAAGGTCCTGGGGGGTGGCAGGAGGGAAAAGGTAAGAGATAGGGCATCTGGGGACCCCACAGGTGAGCTCTGAGCCAGGGAATGGACTGGGAAGTGTGTCTTTCCCTTTGTTTCTCTCCCTTTGTTTCTTAAGCTCTAATTAATGTATCTGCTGAGCAGATCCCTTTTGGGTATGGGGGGATAGGGCGTCACCCTGATGGGAAGGGAACCCCGTACAGTCCTGTCCACAGAGGCGCCTTCTCAGACTTGCCTTTACTTTTCCCCTTAGAGTTCCCATTGAAATCGGAGCACAGATTCACCCAGGCTGGGGTAGTGGTTAAGGGTGAGGGGCTCTGGGCTCAGACCACAGCTTAGCCATAATCAGAGGAGCGACTGAATCTCTGGAGCATGAGTTCTGAGCCTCAGTTTTGTCATCTATGAAATCAGACTAACCATAGAGCCCACCTGTTGCATTATTTGATGGATCCCATTGTGTGGTGGGGTGCAGTGAAGCATTTAGCAATTAAAAGAACTTCATAAGTGATGGGTGTGCACATGATTCTCATTCTAGCATAGAAATAGTACTGTACACTCTTATTATTCTGAAAATTGCACAATACTTGCTTGTTATATGAAGTCACGGCCTTGAAATTGCTAGTTTTCAGGCAGTTTTGACCTACAGTGCCGGCAAACTTTCATAGGGGTCAACCTAATAGAATTGAAAATTTCAGATTAAAACACTAGACATTATTCATCACACCACACTCCAGAGCTACCACCTGGTTGTCTTCTGCCTTCTTGCCAACGGGTAGTAAGTAATGCAATCCTAGTCACATCAGGTTTATTTTAAAACTCAATCTGACAGGTGATGGTGGGGTCCAGGGACCCAGAGGACACCAGGATAATGGCTGGGGAGCACAGTTATTGGGGGGCTCTGAGCAAAGGGGAGGCAGTGTTTCTCCAGGGTTCTGGAAGGAGAGGCCAGGCGCTTGGACTGTGCCTTCCCGGGTGCTGACTCAGCAGGAACACTTGACCCTGATCAGGAGGGATTTGACCTGACAAGTGATTTCATCTTATCCTTAAGATGAGACGAATCGTTGCTTTCACTCCTCCATTTCCTAGCACTCTGGGCAGTCAGTGATTCTGCAAGAGCCTGATTACTTATTCTAGGAGGCCTGTGTAGAGCTAAACTCGCCAACCCCCTTTATTGCTCCAAGATGTTTGCCAACATAAACAGCTCCTGACTATTTTTGAAATGAAGATATAGCTATCAGTCTATGCACATGGCCTCACGGGTTAGCAGTGTATGTCGAGAGGGCTCTGCGTGTGCTGCTGCTTCCGTTTAAGGGGCAGAGGGAGTTGGGTCCAGGAGGGGCTGCTTGCTCTGTTTTCTGGCCCTAGGACTGGGGCTGGGGAACCTCGCTGATGAACACACGGTGTAGCAGCTGTGCTGTCACTTTCCATAGACACTTCATTCCCACCGTTCACATTTCTGTGCGAGAACATCCAAGTCCTGACCCTGCCGTTCACTAACTCACTGGCTCTGAACAACTCACCACCCTCTCTGGTTTATAATTTCCCAAAAGAAAAAACCAAGGGATTTGAGCCAGGTGATCTCTAGATTTCCTCCCATTATCATTTCCAAATTCATCATGAACTAGGAAGAATAGGTAGCTAAAGGGGCAAGGAAGAATTAGAAATGATGGGCATGAATTTTGTTCATTAAGAGCACTATGGAGAGAGTGAAGAGGCAAGCTAGACCGTAAAGCAGCTGTCTGACAAAGGACACATACCCAACATATACAAAGAACCCCAACATATATGCAAGAGCAAGGGGTCAGGCAAGCCAACCCAGAAAAGCAAGGATATAGTAATAATTGATAAATATGTGAAAATACAAATTAAAAACACAGAGATGCCACTAGAACACACTTGAACAGCTTCTGTTAAAGAGACTGGTGAAGCCAAGAACACTCACTATGCAGACTCCCTATATAAAATGTGTAGCCATTTTGGAAAATGGTTTGGAATTTTCTAGCAAAGTTCCAAACCAGTAATTTTATGACCCAGTAATTTTACTGCTGAGTCATATACTCAACAGAAATGCACACATCAAGGGGGTCTAAGTGGAAGGTCAAGATGATGATGCATGTGACAGGAAAGTCACTCTGACACGGTCTCAGCCCAGGATGTGGATTGGGGACAACATATTTGGCTTAAAAGCCACAAAAGCATCATTGAACTTTACTCAAGTCAAGGGGAGTCTTTTACAAGCCCAGGAGCATCCTGAGCTCCTCCGCCAATCTATGGAGATTGACTGACAGGATGGATGTGATCATCCACGTAACTGGACCCCAGGAGTCTGAACGGGAATTGGACTAAGATGGAACCCACCACCCTAGTTCTAACATGTAGGTTAGGAAACTATATAACACACCCATTTACCCTTTTGAGTTTGGTAGAAAACCCTAGGAATCAAATGAATAAAAATAAAGGCATAATCATTATTGCTAGGACATCTGCCCTGTATAAACCAAGTTACCACCTCACAGACATTCACTTCAGGGCCCCCCTCCCTGGGATGATTCGTTCCTGAATGTTCACTACTGCCAATAACAGTGACAGAGAGAAACATCCTGAACTCCCTCTCCAAAGGCATCAATCAGACCCGGCGCCTCCGGGGGAGTGGGGGAGCAGCAGGGACATGACTGTGGTGGAGCTCTCGCCACATAGACACAGGGGCTCAGGAGCTGCCCTATGTCCAGCCCTGGGCATTATTTTCCACTCAAGAACTGTGTCTTTCAGTCACGCGCTCATGTTTGGCTATTGTGGGATGACTTTTCTGGGCCATTGGATACAGTGTGCCTGTGGGTAGTGGTTTCCCTTATAAGGAGCTGGAGTCCTTGCTGTCAGTAATCAAGGACCAGGCATAAGACTCACACAGCTGGGGATCACTGTGACCCAGCACCCAGTGTGTGGATGCCTGCAGTGTTTGTGGTGGTGGACGTCAGCAGGAGGGCAGGCCTAGGGAGGTCAACCATCAGACAGGAGGCAAGGCTGTCTGCAGAGACCCCAGGAAGAGCAAGAGCTGGGAATCCACTCCACTGCCCCTGAGCCAAGCAATCCTGTTCACACCCTGATCGTGATGCTTCTTAGCTATTGTATGTGGTCCTGCCTGTGCTTCAGGTGACAAAGCAAAAGAATGATGATAGCCTCCTCTGAGGCCAAAATGGAGGGCAAGTAATAACTGCCCCTCACCATTGTACCATTCTCCACGAGAAGCAAAAGCAGCAGCAGGGGGAGCAATATAGGAAACTGAGGGTGGGGGAAGGACTCAGTGCTGACATCCCTGAGCATCTCAGAAACAGCCAGGGATACCTGGGGAGGGGCTTCTTCCCAGAAGTCAGTGGGGCTCACATTGACACTCACACTCATAATTTGGCCATAAAGGCAAATGAGGTGTTGTTTCGAAGCCACATGTCAACATAGACAAAGCCCAGTTTTATCAGGTCTGGGGCCTGGAGAGTCCTGGATACTGCCTGAGCAGGACCATTTCACTGAGGGCTCAAGTCAAATGCAAGTATGAATTGATTGGGGAGAATCACATTAGAATAATAAAAGTGTAACAGGGTGGTCCCCAGGAAAGGGGGAGGTTCCCTGTCCCACCCAAGGGAGGGTGGAGCTGAGCAGGAAGAGGAGAAGCTGCAGAAGAGACTGAGAAAGGAAGTAGGATGGAGCCAGGAGACCTGGAGGAAGCAGGATGGAGCCAGGAGACACGTGAAGAAACTGCGCTTGTCTTTTGGTCGTGGACTGGGTGACACAGATGTGGGTGAGACCCGTGGGGAGGTGACAATGGCAGCTTTTATCTTGATGTTGATTTTGCTCTTTTCCTTCCGGGCTTGTCTGGTTGTTTCTGACCCTTTTCTGTGGGTCCCCACTGGAAGATGCTTTAGACTTGGGGCAGGCTTTGGGGCCTTGCTCTGGGCCGATCCCATATGGATGGACTTTTACCCACGAGGGGACGGGTAACTTTGGGTGCTTCACTTAGAAACTAGACTCTTTGCCTTACCTGTATTGTTTCCTAGTTTTATTAAAGTTCCTTCCCATTAAAGTCTCATGTGTTTTGTGTTGATGCGGCGGATGGCAGAACCCATTTAGAATAGGCAGGTTTGCGGGGGTTTGGGCTGCCCCTCTCCCTGCCCTATAACAAAAGCATATCATTCCTTTGGCAGTAAAATAAAAGAGAAGTAACTAGCTGCTTAGGGAGGCCGGGAGCACAGAGGACTGGCCCTGGAGCAGGTGGGGATCCCCTCCATGTGCAGGGGGGGAGGGCCACTTCTCACAGCTAAAGTCCCCAGCAGCCGGCACCAAAACTTGGCTTCAGGACTGGGGTGTTGAGTCCATCAGTATCTTAAATGGCCTCAAATATGGCATCTATATTTCTACCACTAAGCCATGTTATCAGGATCACCAATAAACTTTAATTGAGGGGCCCCTCTGCACAGCCCCGCCGTCCTTGTCTGCCTCTTGTCTGCGTAGCGGTGCTTTCATCAGCGCATGCCTGCCTTCTAATTGACAAGGGAAGTTGCTCTAGCTCAGCTGGCCCTACCTTTCCATCAGTCAGGTCATTACAGTATCATTACAGACCACAAACACTCAGCCAATTCACCAACTCATCGTGAGTGATAACTGCTCAGCAAACAGCACTTGTTAGTATTGGCATAGTTGTGGCATCATGGCCTGGGCATTGTGACTTTCGTTTCTCTCTGGTGACAGATTGGAAGGGCTCTGGCTTCAGAGCTACTAGGGATCCCCAGTCAGCCACTTGATAAGGATTTGTGGAGAGGGAGGTTCCAGATTATTCTTTAAGGACAGTAGAGATACAACTTTGCAGGTAAAAACTAGGAGCTCCACAAGGTATGAGCTCTGCAAAAGGTCACTACAAGCTGGGATATTGTGGGGGTGGGGGGTGTCAAGAGCCACTGTGCACATGGGGGGCGGGGCTGCAGGGGAGCCGCGAGAGTGGAGGGGTAGTTTATACAAGGTGATTTTGCAGAAGATCAAACCTGACATATTTTCAGGGCCTGTATAAAAAATGCAAAACAGCCATCTCTTCTAAGAACCATCTTCGAAATTGCCCTAAATTCTTCTTGACAGAAACTCAGTCAAGTCCAGCATGTAATCTCCTGCTGTCAAGAAGAGTAATGCCAAGTGATACATGTTCTTCTACTATTAAAAAAAAAAAAATAGGAGATTGCTGGCCGGGGAAAATAGAATTTAATTTGACCAAACTGCTTTTCAAAACTCAGTTTTCCCACCTTCTGAAAATGAATGCTTTCAAGGAGGTCCTTTTTGGCCGAGTCCTTCTTAGAACATAACTCTTGCGGAACGAGTAAGAGGGTGTGGAATCAGATAAACTGAGGCTCAAGTCCAGCACCGCCGGTTCTTCCTCGTCTTCTGGTCTTGAGCAAGTTCTTTCCCACGTCTAAGCCCAATAATCTCACTGTAAATAGGGGTAGTAGGGGCACCCACCTCATAAGCCTCATGTTGAGAACAGAGGGCGTTCAGCACTTTAAGTGCTTGTACCACAACTTGGCCAGTAGCCGTGGGCTGCCATCATCCTCGCCAACTCCATCATCATCTTCATTGGTATTTTTTTCTCCACCTTCTTTAAGTACATCGTGGGGGTTTTTTGCACTCTCTTCCCTAACTCGACATCAGAGTCTGGGGAACCACAGTCAGATTTGGGGGCCCATTACAGAGAGGGAATTTGAGTTGGAGAGAATTTGAGTGAATTTTAGTGGGGCTTTTTTTCCACATCTGTTATTTTAACATGAATCGCCCTGCTGTGTGTGTGTATGTGCTCATTCTGAGTTAAAAACTCTATTCTAGTGCAATTGTTCCACAAATATCTATAATTACCAGGGAGCCTCTCTGCCAGCACGCAAATAACTCAAATATACACCAACTGGAAAGATAAAACAGCCTTTGTAGACTGAAGGTCTTCCATCCCTGACCCATTTATCAACTCCTCTTTGCTGAAAAAGCTCCCCAAAAAGACGCATTCAGTTGCTGTCTTCTCTTATCACCCCAACTTTTCCTTCCAATGCATTCCAACCAGGCTTCCTCCCCCACCTTGATGGCTGTCATCAGAGCCAGCAGTGGCCTCTGTATTGTCAATGCCTTTGTCCTTCCTCCTACCCTGCGGCCCTTGACTTGCAATAGTAAGTCCATTATCACGTGACTGCCAGCATCTTCTGGCGTCCAGGTCTTCACACTCTCCAGTCTTCCTGTCATCTAATTGACTGTGCTTTTTACAGTTTTCTTTGCTGATTTCTTTCCCATGGCTTAAACTGGCACAGGGCATTTCCCAAGCCCCCTTTGTTCTCTGTCTTTTCTCAAACACTCTCATCTAATCCAGTGGCTTCAGATCCCACCTACACAACTTTGGATTTCAATTTTATCTCAAGATTGTTTTAAGATTTATTTATGCATACAAGAATGGGGGTACAGGCCAGAGGAGTGGGGGGTGAGAGGATTCACCAGAGACAGAGTGGGGAACGAAACGGGCCGAATGGCTGAAACACACTGCTGAGGGGAGCAGCGGGTGAGTCAGGAGAGGTCTGTTGCACGATGTGGGTAGCTCCCTGGTCGGGGATCAAACTCGTGCTGCAGTGGCTGCAGTCAGCTTCATAGGTTGCATCTTAACCCCCTGCACCAACAGGGAGGCCCATCAGTTTTATCTCAAGTTTTAATTGTTCCTCCTGATATGTGTTTTAATGCCCATCAAAGCCATATGTTTTTAGATATATCTCATCCTCCTTATGCCAGAGAAGAAATGCAGCCATGGCACATCCGTCGAAGATCTTGACCCTTGTCCTACTCTCATAACGTATTCAGACCCTTTGGCCACTAACTCTCAGGGAATGTCAGACAACCAGTGCAGCTCTCCAAACACATGGAGCTATTCTTAAACCTCCTGCACACTTTTCTCACATGCTTCCCTTACCAAGGGATGTGGTTTCTCCCCTTCTTTGTCAATATCTTACTGATTCACAAAGACACAACGCAGGCATTATTTAGTCATCTAATCCCACACAAATGTCACTCCTGGCTGTTCCCATGGTGTTTCACTCACTTGTCAAGTATTTAATATTCACTCGTATCATGGTTTCTCCTTACCTATTGGCCTTAGTTCAAGCTGCTATCACAAAACACCATTGACCAGGTAACTTAAACAACAACCACTTATTCCTCCCTTTTCTGGGGCTGGGAAATTCAAGATCAAGGAGCCAACAGGTTCAGTGTCTGGTGAGGATCCTCTTCTAGATTGTGCTCAGGAATGATCATGCTGTGTGCTTACATGACCAAGAGAAAGAAAGGAAGACCATTTTCTTTGTCTCTTCTTTATAAGGACACCAATCCCACCACCCTCATAACCTAATTATATCCCAAAGACCCTTCTGTTTTCCATACATAATTGGTGACACCAATCCTCACCAACACTATCTCTTGTCTTTTGGTGATTGTCATTCTGATAGGCATGAGATGATAACCCTTTGTGATTTTGATTTGCATTTCCCTTATGATAGTGGTGTTGAGCACTTATTCATGTACCTGTTGGCCATCTGTGTGTCCATTCAGATACTTTGTCCATTTTTTAGTTGGATTGTTTGGGCTTGCTGCTATTGAGTTGTATGTGTTCTTTGTATATTTTGGATGTTAACCCTTCAACAGTTATGTGATTGCAAATATTTTTCATAGGTTGACTTCAGTTTATTGATGGTTTCCATTGCTGTGAAGAACTTTTTTAGTTTGATGTAGTCCTATTTATTTATTTTTGCTTCTCATGGCTTTGCTTTTAGTGTGTCAGCTTTAAAAACTTATTAAGAGTCTTTTGTGGTTCCCTGCAAATTTTAGGATTATTTGATCTTTTCCTATCACAAATGACATTGGAATTTGTATAAGGGTTGTATTTGATACTATACTGCATTGGGTAGTCTAGACATTGCAATAATATTAATTTTTCTATCCAGAAACATGGAATTTCACTCTGTTTATTCTATCTTCTTTAATTTCTTTCATTAATGCCTTATACTTTTTGGTGTGTATGTCTTTCATGTCCTTGGTTAAATTAATTCCAGATATGTTATGCTTTTCAATGTAATTATAAATGGTTTTGTTTTCTCAATATCTCTTTCATGGACTTCATTATTCTTGCATTCATTTCATCAGGTGTAAAGGGATCTTCAAGTAGAAAGCTGAAGTTTCAAAACAGTAGAAGCACCTTAGATTCCTAAGCTACATACAACAAGGGAGCATCCTTATTATCTTGGAGAATCTGCCAGTCTTAATTGCCACAGCTTCTCCACATCATGAGGTTCAGGACATGTCCAGGCTGAAACCAGCTTAAAGGGATGCAGACCTGAAGACACAGCCCTCCCAGACTAGCACATAACGTAAGAAGGCACTATTAAAGGTCACTTGTTCAAGGAGTATTACATATGTAAATGCCAACTCATGAAGTTTTACACTCATCAGTGATGGAATTGTTTAGATGTTTAGGGAATTATGGGACATCTTTCAGGAATTCTGTTTTCCCACATTTCTAAATTTAGGACTGCCACACATTTATGAGACATGGAGTCAATTTAGTGGGTACACAGGGGGCACTGATATTATGTCTGATCGCTTATGTTCCTCACATAAGCGATATCAAATACAATAGGAAAAAAATTTGAGTAAGACAAAACTACTGGGGTCTCCCCGGTGCGCAGCGGTTGAGCGCTGGCTTGCGAAGCTGCCCGCAACCTCTGCCAGTTCGATCCCCGGCTGCTCCCCGGCCACCGGAGGAGGGTCCCACATGGGGCGCAGACCTCTCCTGCCGCCCGCTGCTCCCCTCAGCAGTGTACTTCGGTCCTTCTGCCTGCTCTGCCCCCCACTCTGGCTCTGGTGAATTCTCTCACCCTCCCGCGCTTCTGACTGTACCCAGTGCATGTATAAACAAAACAAACAAACAAACAAATAAATAAATAAATAAAACATGCCTCTATAAAAAAAAAAAAAAGACAAAACTACTGGTAAATATTGCATGTAAAGAGGATAAAAGCATTGCTTCCTAAAAGTTATTTTTCATGCATGCATGTTTGTGTGCACTTGTATACCCACCACACACGTGCTCACGCCCTTGCTGAAGGTGTAAAATCTACTTCTTATATGATGTACAGTTCAGGAATCTTTGAAACACGCTGTGGTGGAGGCAGTTGCTGCAGTGGGTGGGCTTTGGGCTGTGATAACTCCTGAGGTCATCCAACTCATGGGCGACAGCTTTGGAATGCTCAACAATGAAGCAGGAAAAAAAAAAATGTGAGGTTCTTCCAAGACAGCATGTTTCACCTGGTGGCTGCTGAGCACACACAGACACAATGAGCCCCCCACCCGGGCAGTAATTACAAACACATTGCATGACAGCGCTGATTAGCTTCAGCGAGAAGTCACCGGAGGAACCAAACCCACAAACTCTTCCATTCTTGTAACAGGAAAGTGTTTCAGTGGTTTTTCATAAATCTAATGGATCGAAATGGCCACACTATTTAGATTTCTAGAGAGAGGAGGCTTGGAATCAGTAAACTTCTTACCCTCAGTTCCTCCTAAGGGCCCTCATTTGTGTCAATAAAATTCTCAGCAGTACGTCCCTTCCCACTGACAATATTTTTGACAAGGTTTGCTGCCAACTCTGGGGCTACAGTGCAGCAACACAGGGAATACGATCTGACCACAGAACTCTGCAACATCTCTTAAAAATTCCAAAACAACTTTAAAAAAAAAAAAGGAATTAGGGTTTTTTCCTCTTAAAAGATGAAGTGTTGCCACTTGGCAAGAAGCTTTCCCAGCACTATGTTATTATAAACATATTTATCCTCTTTTGGAGTAAAGTGACTGAAACTGAGACAATCTGGCTAAATCATTAACTTTGCGACTGTTCACCTCAAAAACAAATAGTCCGACTTAAAAATAAGTTAGTATTTATTGAGAACAATCTACGTGCAGACATTGTGGTTAGTGCCAGGGGTTGGCTGAAAAATGTATCGGCGTTCCTTGTTCATGAGGCTCAAGCGCATGCAGTTTAATAGTGGAAATGGCTGTGTGCACGTAACACCAGCAAGGCAGACCATGGTGTGGATTTATCTTTTCTGGGGCAAAAAAATGTTTCAGATATGCTGAAAGACACCGACAGTCTCACTAGAAAAAGACACACAGATGCATTTGTTTGCAGTCTAATTCTGTGTCTGGATTTTGAGTTCCAGTGGAATTTTCGAGATGTTCAATGGAAGAGGAAGAATGAATTCACAACGGCAGCTCTTACCCAGTCTCCTCTTCACCAACTCGCTGCTGACCGACTCGCTTCTTTTCCTACGGGAAAGACACCCAATGCTGGGGGAGCTGATGTGCTGCCTGTGGACAAAGGCACCCTCTACGGATTTCTGCTCCTGCCATTCAGGGTAACCCTGACCAAGTATCAGAGGTGTCTGATCCTGTCTTAGCTTGTGTTTTCTTAACAGCAAAGTATCATAGATTGAGTAACTTAAACAGCAAAAATTTGTTCTTCCTTGATTCTGGAGCTTAGTAATCCAAGATCAAATTTCCTGACAATTGGGCCTTGTAGGTCATATTAAATGAGTAAAGAAATGTATTGAGTTGAATGCGTTTGTGTGTTTGTGCGCTTCCATAACCAACAGACTTTATTTGTTTAAATGGCCACTGACCCTCCTGATTGGGTTGGACAAAAAGGCCTTCTTCCGTGGCCAACTCAAAAGTGAGGAAACCGTGATGGAGTCACAGGACCCTACAACTCACACCCTCAGTGGGCTGAGCTGAGTTTGTTTGTATCTCTTTGGTGGGTGATGCTTTGTGATTCAATCAGTTCATCAGGCATTTCCTGTACAGTGTTTGACAATTTTCTGGGCACCAAAGGTTCAGGAGGAAAGTCTATGGGGCCTCCATGTCAGAGTACAGACATGACTCTGAGCAGAGTAAGAATTAATGCAGGGAAGCAGAAGCCTTGGTCTGAAAGGGAAGAGGGAAGAGTCAGATTGTTACAAAATATCAATCTTATGATCTCAAGTTCTAGAAAGACAGAAGTAGGTTCTGAGTTTCTCTTGTGGTTGTTACAAAGATTGCCTTTGTTCAGGTTTAACTATCAGTCCAAAAGATACAGGACTAGAATGTAAGTACACAAGCAAGCAAAGACTTCTCCACTATAGACATGTCTTCCCAGGCAACTGGTGTGGTTACTTTGTCCCAAACTTTAAGTTTTTTTTTCTATAAAAGTATTCTAATGACATTTGTTCTCTTGGATACCAAGACAAAAATCCTTACCCAAGTGTGACCAGCAGGAAGCAATACAGTGTGATACAGTCGTCTCTGGCTAGGGGCCTCCCTGGTTGGCAAGGAGTTAAGTCTCAGCCCTATGAAGCTACCCACAGCCACTGCAGAAGGAGTTCAATCCATGGCCAGGGAGCTGACCCACAGGGCACAGCAGACCTCTCCTGTCTCCCTGCTGCTCCCCTCAGCAGTGTGTTTCAGTGGATCCACCTGTTCTGCTCCCCACTCTGTCTCTGATGAATCTTCTCACCCTCTGCACCTCTGGCCTGTACCCCAGCTCTTGTATGCATAAATAAATAAATCATTAAAAAATAAATAAAACATTTATAAAAAATCTTCTCTGGTTAAAAGTGGTGGGTTTCAAGCACTTACTAGCCTGTGTTCTCCTTTGAGAAGCGACTAAAATGAAAATAACTGAATTTTTTTAAAGGGCATATATCCACAAAGGTCAACGAGAATTTGAAAAAGGAGACATTCATTTTAGAAGATGAGGAAAAGAAGGATTGATAACTGATTTAAGAGACTCCAAAATACTGAATTTTAAAATAACATAATTCATAAAAGAAAAAAAAGAATTAATCGACTATCAAAGCTGAAGATGTTTGCTTTGCAAAAGACATTGTTCAATGAATGAAAAGATAAACCACAGACTAAGACAAAATACTTATTAATCACATTGCTGATAATGAATTTGTCTTCAGGTCATAAAAAGAACACTTATACCTCATTTTTTTTTTCAGTAAGACCTGAAAAATAACTTATCTAAAAAATATACAGACTACACATATATCAAAAGATGCTAAATATCATTTATCATCAGGGAAATGCAAATTAAAACACAGTGAGATCCTATCTAAAAATTTAGTGAACATTTTTAAAACCTAAGATGACACTATGTTTAAACAAAAAAGCAACCTGAAGGAGGCCCCAGTGGCCAAAATGGCAATAATTTGAGTAAAAGATAAGTAACAATATTGACTCTGATGAAACCAAGGGGTTCCCAGAGACCCCAAGCTGTTATGGGGGAAAACCCAAGGTGCCCACTCTAAGGAACCACGCAAAAAAAAAAAAATCAGACTCTAGCATGCTCAAAGGTTTTTATTTTAGTTTAGTAAGCAAAGTCCAATAAACCTTAGAATAATCTGAGAGTAGCCAATAAATATGTCATTGGCTTATTACATTCTTTCGTATGTGTGATTCGTAGAACAACCTGAGTATGTATCCTCAGTAAATTATAACACAGTAAGTAAATTATAATGACATGGTAATAGGAGGAAAGATTGGAATAATAATAAAAATAAAGAAGGCAGGAAAGAAGAGTAAAAGAAATAGGGTGGAAGAAGTATTTATAGATGGGATTGACTCCAAAGAGGCAAAAAGGACATAGCAGGAGGCTGGGAAATGTGGTGTCCTGACCACAGTAATGTCGCCACCACTGTGGACATCTGCCAGAACTCAGGAAGCCACATTTCTGAAAGGTGCTCCTTACTGTTTGAAATTACAAATTAGTCAGTGGATTTTAAAAGTGCTGGTATGACCCAGTAGACATTAAGGCAAGAACATTTACTAAAGCAGAAAAGGATCATTTTATGAAAAAACAATTTTATTTCACCATAATAATGTAGTGTTTATAAACAAACATGTAACTCACAATGTCTCAGGACAGCTAAAGCAACTGCAACTAGCAAAGCTAAACAGAAAGATGTGCAAATCCACAGTACACAGGCCCTATCAGCACAACTCTCAGTCGTTGATACAGCAGGTGGACAAGAGCAGGAAGGTGGGAAAGACCTGACCAGGAGGTGAACACCCCAGCTGACTTACAGAAGTGCCTCATCCAACAAGAGCACAAACCCAAGCTGGAAATACGCAGGCAGCCTGGCACCAAGGTTTTTCAATGAATCAAATCTAAAAAGCTGTCAAAGATTGAAGTCACAGAGAACAGATTCTAACCAATGTCAACCTAAGCTGGAATTAATAACTTAAAGGCAATTAGAAAATAACTTATTTGAAAATAAAGATGTTTTCTTTTGAATAAGTCATACTTAAAAAGGAATTGCAGTGAGAATTTTAGCATATTTGTAAGTAATTGATAATAGAAATACATTGAAATCTCTAGAATGTAGATTAGCTACGTTTAGAGGGAAATTTCTAGTAGTCTAGCAGGAAAAAAAAAGAAAACGGGTTAGGGGAATTGTAGGGGACTATAACCAAGATGAAAATGCATACATTGTGCAAAAATGAAAAATGATGTAAAAAATATATACAATTAAAAAAATTTTTTAAAATCAATGCTGTAAGCACCAATCTTAAGGAGTTCTTTAAACACACACCCAGTAAATTAAGTGCAAAGAAGGACAGAGCCAAGAGCAGAAATCAATGAAATAGAAAACATACAAATGAGAAAATCATCAGGGTCAAAGCCTGTTCTTTGAAAAGACAAAGTAAGCTGATAAACCCCTGGCAGAAATGGTAACACGAGGTGGGAGAAGGTCAAACAACCGGTATCGTGAATGAGAGGTGGAACACAAGGAGAAAAGTCTAGCAAAGCCAACAGCACAGAGTCCGTCAGCAGGCGCCTGGGTGAAGGAGGTGAAGCCGCCAGACTGCAGGAGCCTGCAGGCAGCAGAGGGTCTTGTTTGCTGTCTTACCCTCCTGGCTGCACACGCTTGTCCAAGTTGATTGAATTGCACCCTTGGACAAAGCCCGGCCATTAAAAACGCTGACCATTTGTAGGCTGTCCAGAGCTGGTGATCACCCCAGTGCCCGGCTCAGGCCTCTGATGAGTTGGGTCACCTGTGAATCACGACGCTTCTAAGCCGATGTCAACATCCATCGAGTCTCACGGGCTTGCTCTTCAAAGTGTTGACACAACTTGGAGGGGCGCCTGGTCCCCCATGTCTGTTCTCAGTTATGTGTTGGTTAACCCTGCAAGTAGGGATGCTTTGTCTCCTCGTTAGATGAAATAAACCAAGGTTCAAGGTGGTCATGACATTTAACACAAGTCTACTTAGTGACACATTCTGGAATCACCTGTCAACTGGATTTGCGGTAATAAGAGGGGCTTAAATGCTTATGTGTATAAGTGAAACCAAGTGTTCCCGTCAGAGGGACCCCATGATGGGTGACCTATCTCTTGTTTCCTGGAGGGTTCACCTTGGCCCAGTGTCCTCCCTTTTTGGGTGGAACACTTGTGTCTACAGTTTAAGAATAAGGACCCCAAACAGAAGTTCATTGTGTCCTTGAAGCCCACATATGGAGTCCCTAGAATATTCGTGGATCCTGGGGTTGGGGGAAATCTCTTAGGTGCCTATCAGCTCTGATCCACTCCAATCATCATAAACTCCTAAAGAGATATTTTCGCTGAGCTACGAGAGTGCCAACAAGGTGCCTCCTCTGATTTAGGGCTCATTTCATATATTCTAGTCATTTTCCCCTTACAGCCATTGGTTCAGACTTTGGGACTGAAAAGACATGGTCAGGGCCTCCCTGGTGGTGCAGGGGGTTAAGCACAGCACTATGAAGCAATCTGCAGCCACTGCAGCATGAGTTCATCCCAGGCCGGCCAGAGAGAAACCCACATGGCGCAGCAGACCTCTCCTGCCTCGCCCGCTGCTCCCCTCAGCAGTGTATTTCAGTCAGTCTGCCTGTTCTGTTCCCCACTCTGTCTCTGGTGAATCACCCCGCCTCCCTCATATCTGGCCTGTACCCCAGCTCTTGTATGCATAAATAAATAAATCTCAAAAAAAAAAAAGAAAGAAAAGACATGTTCACCTCGCTGAGCATGTAATCCCAAAAGGCCAGTGACGTATGTCCTCAATAGAGTTTACCTTGGAGGTGAACAAATGTGCAGCTGCCGCTATACTTTATAACACCACCAGGGGGCAGCAATGTGCAAATAACGCCTCTAACTGCTGGGGGCCTCCTGGCTGGGTTAGGAAGAAACTGTGGTTCTGGTTCCCGGTGAGCATCTCAGATTTAAAATATTGGCAATGCAATTCATTTCAGCCCTGCTCTGGAAACTGTCAAAGCTCATTTCAGATGAAAATATACTGACTATTCACACAAGCATCCGAAGCAATTTTGGGGGTGCAGTGTGGGGTCCCTCAGGCCCAGCTCACCTCACCTGGCCTCGAACCCGCTGAGCACCAGGCGTGCAGAATGGGCTGCAGATCCTTCCAGAGAGGAGCAGGCCTCGCTATTCACACCAGCCCCCTAGCCAGCCATCTAAAAACCAACCCTACCGACTTTTTCAGTTTCTTTTAAGTACTTACTTTCTTATTTTATTTTCTCTTTTGCCCATCTACCCTGCTCCCCAAGAGCTGTGATGTAATCTGTGCTGTTCACTGGGGCATCGCCAGCTCCTAGAACACACTGGCACGTAATGAGGACTCAAAAAGTATGTGTGGGACGAGCAAATGGAAAGGCATTCGCACCTGTCCCAGGGCGGCGGGCAGTTCCATCGTCCCGAGTAGAGCACACTCTGGCTCACTCCAGGATTCACCGCTTTACCTTCCTGCCAGCAAGTGTGGGAGATACCAAATTATTTCATAGTAGCATTAAAAGGAACTTGGGGGCATCATCTGGGCTCCCCATGCCTTTCGGGGGAGAGTCACACGCCCGAGGCCACTAGGCTGGCAGGAGGTGCAGCCAGAACTGAGGCCGGCTCCTTGCCCCTCCCTGCCTGCGAGGGCTCTGCTCAGGTGATGATGGGCATCATCCGGGAGCTTATGTCAGGTGCCCGGCACTTATGACAACCCAGAGCAGGGAAGGTGTAGAGGGTAGAAATGGCCACGGTGCAGGGTTTCTAAGATCCAGCAGACCGGGTAAAGGAGGAGTCAGGGTCCTCAGTGGTTTTTGCAGGTCTTTTATTGGGATTTACCCAGTACAGGGGTGCTGGGGGACCGGGAGGCTGGCAGACCTCCCAGCCCCCAGCATGTCTTCACTCAATCTGGGCTCTCCAGCCTTCTCTCTGCTTCTCTGCTCTTCCGTTCGTTCTGCTGCTTCTCGGCTTCTTACTGGCTTCCCCGTGATGCTGTCCTTAAAAGCCCAGTCTTAGCTCAGGTGAATCCCATCTACCTATGCCCACACCCCACTCCAGGTGCCCGCCATCAGGCATGCATTCAGGACAAGGATCCCTCATCTATCCTGATGGCGGGAGGGCAGAAAAGCCTGACATTTTTCCTTACCCTACAGGAGGGCACAGCCTGAGGGCATCCCCCAGCTTCTGTGATGGATTCATTTACAGTTTGACTTAGCCAGGTCTGACAGCGGCACACGCCATAGGAGGAAAGCCATTCCAAGCGGACTTCTGGATTCTCCCCCATCGAATGAGTTGGGGTCCCCACACTTGTGCTGCGGTCGCATTGACCAGCTGGTTTCAACGGCGGGAGCAAAGGCAGATCTCCCTGGAGCAGAACACAGCAGCGCAGCACGGAGGCCCGGGCTTGGTTCTTCTCCTAGATTATTCTGATGCTATCGCTTAAAGAATCATCGAAAAGCACCAGGAAAACACCTGATGTTTCCCTCATTTCGCCAACTGTGGGCAGCTGCTGTAGGGGCCAAACCCCTGAGGTGCACTTGGCTGCTGGAGGGAAGCATCTCGGGAACTAGCCCCTCTGCTCAGAGATCCCAGGCAGCGCTTTTCGTGATTATAAATTCCTCTCCTGAGCTCCCTCTCCAGGGAATGTTCCATTTAGAAAGGTCATAGGTTGGCGCCTCTGCCAAAGCAGTGCACACAGACTGGAAGGACGGACAACAGTTCACCACGGAGCCGATGGCGGTGGCTCCCCGCTCCTGAGTGCTGTGTTCCTGCTCGGTCTTTCTCATCGCGAAGGTACGTTCCAGTTTATTAGACAGCAAAGCCACCTGCTTCCATCACTGAAGAAGCTCTCCCAACCCTCCACACGCACACACACTCCATACCACAAACACAGCACACATACTCCATGTATACACGTCACACACGGCGCGCACACACCCTGCTGCACACACCACACACACGCACACAAATAGGAAGGGAAATGCTTCTTTCAGGACAGATTTGTCTTGGAATTCCATTTCCCCCACGAGGAGCCCAGCCGAGTCAAGGAGCCTCATTTGTAACCTCAAATCCTGGGAAATGGAGGGCTTGGATTTGTCAGGGGACCCGACCTGTCACAGCCAACAGCCCCCAAATCTCAGGGACTTGTCGCCAGGGTTATTTCTTGCTACTGTCAGAGTCAGCAAGTGGGGGCCCTGAGCGCCACTCGGGCGGCTTCTCTGACCCAGGGACTCGGCTGTCATCCAGGGCAGTGGCTTCCTCCACGACGGGCTCCATTGCCCAGGGCCTCAGACTCCCCCACCGGCGCCGTGTGTGCAAGGAGCAAGCACAGCAAGGGAAAGAGCATTGAGGTCAGTGTGGGAGCTTTCAGAGGCCACTTGTGCTGGTGGCGTTCACCTCCGTGCCCACATTCCATTGCTTGGGAGCAAGTCACATGGGCCCACCGAACTGCAAAGGGTGCTGGGAAATGTAGTCCAGCCACATGCCCAGTAGAAAGAAGGACATAGGAGCTGATGGGCACATTGCAGCATCTCCACTGCCAGATGGACTGAAGCACTTGGCAGGAGGCACACGTGGCAGCGCCTCAGGACAGGAGAATTTCACTGTGCTGCTGCCGACGTTCAGAGCGTGAGCGCTGTTCTCAGAAAGCTGCTGTCCTTTTACAGAGACGCCAAGAAAACACGAGTTAGGGAGAGGGAGACGCGTGGGCACACGATTTGGAGACCTTGTTCAGGTCTGCTTCTCGGGGGGCCCCTAAAAGGACCTGTTTGGGGGTGGTTTCCTGAAGCACGTGGAAGCAGTGTGCACATGCAGATGTCACGGGGGCAGTTATCAAGGAGTCGAAACCTCCATGGTGCCAGACGGAAAAAGGGGGCCAGGAGCAGAAAACTTAGGCAAAGGGGGTCAGTGAGCCAGAAAAATACAGACTCAGCAAGGTTGAAGGAGCCAGGACATCTGCTGCCAACATTTCTTCCTCCATTTTCTTGACGCTCACCGGGAAGGTTCCCTGAGCCAGCTTGCATGTGAGAGAACATGGCAAAGAGAAAACCTCGCTCCTGCCCGCAAGGACTCCAGCATTCTCCGTGGTGGGCCAGGGCCTGTGGTGGTGGGTGCACTTGTCTGACCTAAAAGTCCAGGGTTAACAGGAGACATAAGTCTCTTCAGGAAGAGATCTGACAAAATGGCCGCTTTCAAGCTTTGAGACCAAAGACCTTCCGTCTGACACGATTCCTGTCCTTCCTGGGAACTCTGCAGTCCCTCCTCAGCAGGACACACCATGCAAAGCTGACACGGGGAATTTCAGAGTCAAAGGAGGTCTTATAAAGCTCTGGGTCTAGCTGTTTTGTGTTGCAGCAAAGGAGATGAACTCCGCGGTCTGGTGATTCTCCTCAGCTGTGTAGATGATCACCAAAGACTCTCACACTAAGATCATGCAGTCCGGCCTGTTCCGCAGATGTGAGATCTCAGTGGCATGGAAATGATGAAAACATTTCACTTCACAAGCGGCTATTGAATTCCTCCTTCCAAGGCCCAGGCGCTTTCCACGGAGACTCACCTCGCATCTCCCTGGGCCTGTGCTTTCAAACATGCTGCTTCATGTCACTGAAGTGTCCACCAGGTGCTCCTGGTGCTCCTCCCTGAAATATGTCTGAATGTGCATCATCAAGCCCTATCAAATAACATCATCACCCACTAAAGTGCAGCAAGGCGGGGACACCTTCGGATGGGGCATGGAGAAAAGTGACTCTAGTCTCCAATGGGGTTACGATGGGCAACAGTGTGATGCACTAACCAGAGGTAGCCACAGAGGGGAGCCATTTCCACCTCTACCACCCTGAAGGGGAAAGGGAGGGAGCAGCTCACTCCAGGAGGGAGCCAGAGACTCAGGCTGCGGCTTTGGATAAGGAAAGGGAACTCCCTCTGTCTGCAACTTCCATCCGCAGGACCAGAACCAAAGCTGAGGGTGAGGTCAGTGGAACCTATTGGTGTGGCTGATGAAAGTCAGCTTCGCAGCCCAGAACAGAATAGACAAGAACTAGTGAGGGCCAAGTGGAGAACAGCCCCCAACCCCACCCCCAGGCACCCTGCTGTCAGGGAAGGTAGAGGAAAAAAGGAAGTAGTTTTGATTCTTGACCTCACAGAAGCTACAGGGCAGTGAGAGCAAGAAAATGAACACGCACAGCCCCTAATGGGCGTCGCTGGGTCTGGGTCGCTGGGTATATGGAGGGGGGGCAGCATGAGCCGGCATCAGGAGGACCAGCTTGAGAGTGACATCCGCTGTCCCTCTGTGGACCTAACATGTCAACTAAGACCCAAATACTGAGCCCTCCTGTTGAACAAGAGAAGGAGCTTCCAGACCAGGGAGAGCATGAACCAAGGAAGGCCTTGGCGCTTGATAGCTCTTCAGATATTTGATTCTTTGAAGTTCATTTGAATGTCTATGACATCCTCAGCTGTATTTCCTCAGCGTTGCCCCTGCAATGCCCAGGTCTACTGGAAGGAAGAGTGGCCTGAGGGTCTGGAGGCTGCTCCAGCAGCCCTGGCCTGGCCCCTGACAGCCGGGAGAGGCGTCCCTGGGTCTCTCTTGACCTCCGTATTGTATCTGTAAAATGCAGATGCCAGCTGTGGGCCAGAGAGTCAGTCCCCTTCAGCTCTAAAAGTGTTGCCCGTGGACTTGATCTTTTTTTTTTTTTTTATAGAGGCATGTTTTATTTATTTATTTGTTTGTTCTGTTTATACATGCACTGGGTACAGTCAGAAGTGCGGGAGGGTGAGAGAATTCACCAGAGCCAGAGCGGGGAGCAGAGCAGGCAGAAGGACCGAAGTACACTGCTGAGGAGAGCAGCGGGCGGCAGGAGAGGTCTGTGCGCCATGCAGGACCCTCCTCCTGTGGCCGGGGAGCAGCCGGGGATCGAACCGGCGCCACAGAGGCCGCGGGCAGCTTCGCAACCCAGTGCTCAACCGCTGCGCCACCGGGGAGGCCCAGTGGACTTGATCTTTTTAAAGACGTTTTTCGACTCTTCAAAATTGTATTTTCTGCTTAATGAATGCCCAAGAGCAAGGTAAAGGTGTTCAGATCTTGAGATGAATGGCAGTTGACTGAGATCTCTCTGCACACCAGCTGAACTCTGCGCACACTTCCATGAGAATTAAATAAGACTCTTTGGGATTTGTCTAAAGGAAAAACACAAAGTCACAACAGTAATGAAAGACACTCTGGTTGTAAAATCTGGCTTTTAGGAAGAGAATGTTTTATGGGGTCAGAGGGTATCTGGGCCCCTTTCTGACCCCCTTGAAAGCTCAGATCCTCCTATAAGGACCCTCCCACCCACACCGTGCTGGGGAAAACCTGAAGCTCATGGGATGTGTCCCCAGGCTCCTGCTTTGGGGCATATGGAACTGGATGACCTTCAGGAACTCAAACTTCCACGTTCCCACTTCCCTCCAGATTCTCAGACACTCCACTGTACCCTCCTGGGACACTGCCCTCTTCCTTGCCAACTATGCCAACTTCTCCCTCTGAAGTGGGATACTTCGAGGCTCAGCAGCTCCGTCTTGTCCAGAAAGCCGCCTTCCCACGCTCTGCAAACAGCAGGTTCCTTCTTGCCATTCAGCCGTGCAGCAGCGTCTTCTACACCCTGGCTTGATTACCTGTCTCCCCGCAGACAGGTCCTCACAGAGCTCTGAGTTCAGTGGTCAAGGGCCCTGATGGGGCCACGCGGGGCCAGAAGGAAAGTTGTCATGGCGAGTCTGTTCCTTCATACACACAGTGCACCCCTGTGTACACCCACAGATTTGTAGGGCCAAGGCGAGCATGGGTGGCACAGCAGGGCGCCAAGCGCTGTGTGGAGGGTAGACCTGTGGAGGGCGACTTCATGTGTTGTCAGATGGTCCTGGGCCGGTAGTCACTGGGCTGTTCTTCCTGTGGGTTACTCCAATTCTGCTAGGATTTGCCTCAATTCCTCAGACACTATGAAGGTCAATCCTACTTGGTGGGGAAGCACAGAATGTGGGGCGTTTCATCCGGTTGTACAGAAAGGGAGCTTGCACGGGGAGGTCCATCTCTTCCACGTAGCCCGGGGTCCCCAGAAAGTGACTCAGGAACCTCCGGGAATCAAGGGGAGCCGCCCTGGTGAAGCTTCATGTCTCTCAACATCACAACCCCCCCCCCCCAGTGACCACTTCCCTGCCACACCCCAGAGTGACCACCAGGGACCGTCTGTTCATGGCACCTACAGGAGCTTGAGATCTGCTTTGCAAAGAAATCAGATGGGTCAGACTCTTGTTCACTTCTGTCCCCCCAGTTCCTACCACAGTGACTCCTCTCTGGAGACACTTGGTAAGTGTTTCTGCAATAAATTAGTCTACGAGCAAGGCAGTGAGTGAAGGGATGTTATGGCTCCTTTTTACGGAACACAACTTGATGTTCGCAGAACTTAGGTTAACCGGTCATGGCCAAGAGGATGCTCAGATTCATTCAATTTCAGCTTTTAACAGCAACAAAGATTAGTCAACATGTCACATCTTTGGATTGCAGGAAGGCCTTAGAAAACTAACCTTGCAAATCTCATTAGAGTCCCTGGCTTCCCAGTCCCTAACAGCCTTTTCCAGACTAAACCACTCCAGTTGTAGACATTCTGTGTCGGAGGTCAACACCCACGAACAGAAGTCCCAGCAAATAACTGGCCCAAGTAAAAAAGACTGTGAAAATAGAGTATAAAAGCGAGTCTCAAATCCTTCTTCCCGTAGATTTTTTTCCCGTCCTGCCACCTGTTCCCCTGCAGGGAATTTCAGTACAGCCACCTTTTCTGTTCTGCGTTCCATCTTGGGTGAATTCTTTCGCCCCTGCCCCTCCAGCCTCCCCCTGGCATTCCTGCCCATTATAATGGCTCCAAAGTGATTATCCCTGTGATTCAGTCTAAAAGAGCTGATAATGGTGGGGAGGGGGCATGGGAGAAAGAGACAGAATGCTCTGGAGACACCGCGGCCTCCCGCACCAGCTGGAAAAGTGGTTTCTTCTCAGGCCTTTGTTCGCCCGAACTTGAATTCACTCCCAATAGGACCAAGGCCCTCCATTACCAATAGGCAGAGGAATCCTTCCTCCCACTTTTAGATAAAGCAGTTCCCTCCATGTCAGCAGCCCTGGGTCCTAAGACAACAAGATAAGAAGGAGCTGGCCCTCAGGCCCGAGGGCTGGAGACCATTTGGCCAGAGGGCTGGAGTTGACACCATTTTCTCCTCCTGGCCACCGAGAGACCCCGGAATGTGGTCCAGATGGTTCAGGAGTAAAGAGGCTTTGGGGTTTCATTTTGAATGAGTCTTCCGAAATGTGTTTGAGGTCTCTGCTCCCGCTGGTCACTCTTACCCAGGCCAACCTGAGGCCAGGACCAAGCCCCGGTCAGACCATCAACATGTCGCAGAAATGTTAATTTCCTAGCAACACTGACCAAAAGTCTGATTTTCAAAGAAAGCAAATTCAAAAGTCTCCTGCCAGGGGGAAAGTGTTTTGGAGTGATGTTTGGAGGGCCTCATTTGGGCCCCAGCGCTGTTTCTGCCCCCAAAGAGTCCTCCTGCTGACCTGATTCTGGAAGGAAGAGAGGGAGGCGTGGAAGGGAGAAAAGAAGGTGTGACTCCAGCTCGGACGAGTCTGTCTGAAGGCAAGTTGCGTCAAGTGCCAGGTGAAAACACACTGAGAAGAGCGAGAGACACATCAGGGTCGGCCTGTGACAGGCGAGCCAGGGACGCCCGCCCCGCTCACCCCGACCCCCAGAACCACTGCACATCCTGCAGCCGCGCCCGGGGCCGTGCCGTGAAAACCTAGGCCAGATGATGTCCCAGTTGCCTGTTTTTGTCACCAAGCCATTCAACAGGGGTCCACCCTGGGGCCCGGGATGCTGTCCTCGAGGGATGGCCCCGCCCTTCCGCCCCGCACCCCCTCTTTCTCAAAGGTGTTTTTGCCGGGCAGGGTCTGTCTGCTCCATGGTGCTTCCTATTTGAACAGTTTGCTGCTATTTTTCTCTGAAAGCTAATGAGCTGGCCTGCCCTTCAGCCGCCTCCCACCCCCGCGGCGGCCGGGCGTTCACAAGGGACTCCCGTGTCTTGTCTGTCCTGCTGGGTTGTTGTCTTCCCTGTGACCTCACCAACCACATACACACAAACACGCACACTCCCAAGTATCCAGGACACACACACACACACTCCTGAGTCTCCAGGACATGCACATACACACATACACACACACATACACTCCTGAGTGTGCCCTGCTGAAGGCAGCTCTGTGAGCGTGTATGTCTTTGCTGTGTGATCCTGGCTGTGGTCAGGATTTATGCTACAGAAATGGAGCGTGGCTGGACATGCCGCTGTGACGCAGGCTGACAGCTTTCCAGCCAAGGCGCTCGTGGTCTGGTCATGGAGGGAGGAATAACGTCCCACGAAGGGTCTGGGCTCGTGGGTCTGCTTGGACCACACCAGGTGTCATGCACGGGGGTGGGCATCAGCCAAGGCCTCGACATGTAGCACCTCATTTAAAGGGCCCTAAAGCAACACGGGCCTTTCCCCAACCTGTGTTCCCTGCCCAGGGCGGGGAGAGTCTTCCCTAAAGGGTGGAGTAAAAGGAAAGTCAGCACGTGCTCCAGGGCCCCTCCATTTGTGGTCACGGTGCTCTCCGAGCCTCCACTAGGTGCATTTACAGGTGAGCTCTTTGCCTCATCCTGGCAGGTTAGTGAGGGGCAGGTCAGCCCCAGTGACTGAAAAGGAAATGGAATTCAGGGAGGACCTTTGGGGAAGCCCGCTGGCTGCAGTCACACCACATGTCTTCAGCCCAGCTGCGTGGGTGATGAAACTTGAGGTTTTGGTCTCCACCTGTGCAATTCTTGCGACTATCTTTCAAGGGCTTCCAGATACCTGGGGAGGACAGGGGTGTGATTTCCTGGTCTCTTTAAGCACCAATAACAGATACTTAGATTCCCTTTTTTTTTTTTAAAGATTTATTTATTTATGCATACAAGAGCTGGGGTACAGGCCAGAGATGCAAGGGGTGAGAGGATCCACCAGAGACAGAGTGGGGAGCAGAACAGGCAGACTGACTGAAATACACTACTGAGGGGAGCAGCGGGCAAGACAGGAGAGGTCTGCTGCACCATGTGGGTTGCTCCCTGGCCGGCCGAGGATCAAACTCGTGCTGCAGAGGCTGCGGATTGCTTCATAGTGCAGTGCTTAACCCCTTGTGCCACCAGGGAGAACTAGATTCCAATTTTAATATATGAAGAAACTAAAGCTCTGCAAGTAACTTGCCCAGGACCAGGTCCCTTGGCTCCAGGGCCTGTGGCCCACCCTCTGTGGAGCTGTGGCCTAGAAAGCAAACACCCCTTAGGGTGTTTGAACCACCAATTATTTTTGCACGGCACAGTCTGGGGAACTAACTTCCGCACTTGCTCTGGCTTTTCTTATCAGCAAAGTCAAGAGCATGGATTAAACACCAAGAAAGCTCCTCCAGCTGAAAGATTTCTCCTCGGTTCCCAGCAGCTCTCCCTCTCCAGTGATGTAATTCCATAGTTCTAAGTTTTTGGAAAAGGAAATAGTTGCCTCAAATGAAGGGTTATGAATTTCATTACTGTGGAATATAAAATTAGAGATTAATAATTAAAAATATATAAAAGCAGCTCTGCGCATGGGGCGCATATTGCCGAAGGACCAGCCTCGCCATCACACTGGACGCTGAGATAACTCAGCACAAAGCTAGAGCACCCTAATCCCAACCAGGAACAGACTCGCGTGTCAGGAAAAACATGAACGGGAAGGCCGCGGCTGAGGCTCAGCTGCTACAGTGATGAGCCATGAGCTGGGGGCAGGGAGTGTCCCACGCCTGAGTCTTGGATTGTCACATAAGTTAGGAGTCGTGGCATCTTCGCGGAAACTCTGAGACACAGTGTTTCAGAAAACGTCAGCCATTGCGTAAATGTTAATTGTAAGTATCCATCAGTATTCATCAGAAGGCCATAGCTTCCTAGGAAAATACCAGGCATGCCGTCTTCAAGAGGGTATCTCAGTGTCTCAGAGTTTTGTCTCAACACATGGGGGCAAACAGGGTGGAAGCCAGGTGAGACAGAGAGGCTGGTGCCTGGGGCGAGCCTGTCCTTCCCAGTTCTGAGCTGTCAGCAGCTGGCTTACATCGTCCACGCCCTGCAGCCTCTCAGCAGCTCCCTGAATGCAAACGCTCTCCATGCAACTGGGCGGGACATGTGTTTTTAATGTCATGCAACTTTGTGCTGTGATTTGAAAAATTTGTGTGTGGTGAAGAGTTCAATTTAAAAATGGAAGGTTGTGTTATTAGTCTCTTCTCTTCTGTCTACTGCCTTCAGCAGATTGCATGTTGTTTTCCTAAAGAACTTGCTATTATCTTTTGAAAACTGCTCCTCCCTCCCTTATGATACTTCGCCCTCTCACAGAGAATTGACCGCTTTCTCCTTCCTTGTGTTTTAATTACAACTTGTTCTTGTATATCCAGTAGCTTCTCAATATTTGCAAGATTATTATTTATAGTCACCATAAATACTGAATGAGTGAATACCGGACCATTGTTTTCAGGGGGAATTAAGGGTTAGTTTCCTCTAAGGCTCAGCTGCCATTTTTGTCCATCCATCAATAAGTACAGAGCTTTGCTTCATGTATGTTTTGTTTAAAGATACCTTGTATCATGCATAGTGTAACCCATGCTACAACATGCCTAGAGAATGCACATATTTTCTCCAACAGACATACCCCATCCTGCTTGTCTCTGTACTTAGAATCTTACGTAGCACCTCAGCACTCTGCTTAGGACTATTTTAAGCAGCAAGATCACCACAAAAATCACGAAAATGCAAAAAATGTAGCACTACACAGACTGTAGACAGACTGCTGATTGACCAACTAAGAGCTAAAGCAGGAAGACCAGGTGATAGCTTTGTTCCAGCAAACTGGGAACATGTGCTAGATAACTCAAATAACCTGAAACGTGCCAGATCTATGCAAGCCAAGTAAATTTTAGCAAGTATGAACAGTCACAAATATGAAACCCACTAGTAATGAGGATCAACTGTAGAGGTTTTTAAGTTTAATGACCCAGACTAGGTAAAATGCACAGTACTTTAAATATGCTTGTTCTGCATATGGTTTTCATATATCTGCCCCAAACTCAGTCCTAAGTGCTACAGCCGAAACTTTTACCCATTATGTTAAACAACAATATTTAAGTGACTGCTAAGACATAGATCAGTTCTAAAATTCTGAGAATACAGTGAGGACAAAGTCAGGCAAGCTCTCTGCTGTCGTGGAGAGAGATAGCAATCAAATAATCACAAAATCCAAAGTAGAGCTGCAAAATGTGATAAGTGAAAACCAGGGAGCAGTGCTGTGAAATATACATTTGTACTTTAGCTAGACTTGGGAGGCCAGAAAAAGCTTTTTCATTGAGGGGTGAGTTGCTTTTGCTGCTAGAAGTTACAGCTGCTAAGAAAACAGCCGTGGGGCCATAGAGGTGTACAGTTTTGATGGCTATTTAGAAGATGCTAATAACAAAAACTCAACTGAACTGATTTTGAAGATCTACTTGGTTTTATTAAATAATGTGGGCACTATCCCCATCTAACAAGTAGAAAGGGGCTGCAAAAAATGATTCAAAATGAAAAGTTTTCATAGACAGAAAGAAGGCAAGATAAGGGAATTATTTCAGGCTTAGAGAGCTTACCTGGGGGAATGGACAAGGGTCTTGTGATAGATTACCAATTTTCCTTTGGGGAATGGAAAAGATGATTTCATTGGTGCTTACCAGAAAATACTGACCAGCTAGGACTTTATTCCTAGAGAAGGTTGAAACTGAAAGTCTGAAATTATAGTTATGAGGTATGAACTCTTGATGAACCTAACACAATTACCTCTGGTTTGGCTATGTTGGGTTTTTTTTAAGAGATAAACTAATAAATTTTGCTGAGTGAATATGGAATGGTGGGGAATGGCTTAGCTTTCCAGCTAATCTTGAAAGTTTCTGCTATCACACATTGCAAGCAGCACAGTGGAAGGGACTTAAGTTGGGAGGCAGAAGGGACACTATGAGTTAGTCTTTGGATATGAAGAGGGTAAGATGCCTTTAAACCAATCTGGAGATGTTGAGTAGGGAATTGAAAGGGAGGCCTTGACTGATACAAATACATAAGTCACCAGCATGCAGATGATGAAACTGAAGCCATGAAAATAATGCAGATGTTTAATAGAAACTAAGGAAACAACCTAAGATGTTCTCAGATGGTTCAATGAGGTCTAATTTATAAGGAACAGGAAGAGGAGAATAAACCCACAGGATAGAAAAAAGCAATATATTGCAACATTAAAAACAAAAAGAGATTTCCTCTCAGTATTATGGAATTCAGATGTCAATGAAAGTATCCTTTGATTTAGCATCTTAGAGGCCATTGGTGACCTCTAGTAAGAGTTCTTCTGGTAGATGATCATGGCCTATGCCAATTAAAGTGGTTGACCAGGACATCTGCATGGAGATTAGAGATGAAGGGTTTGAGACAGAAAGGTGGAAATGTGTAGCTGGAGGGGACAGACAACAACAAAAGCCATGATCCTTATCACCTCACCATCTCACCTCCCCCTCCTGAAACAATGAGGCATGCTTCTAATATTTTGTATTGCTTGATTTTTCTTCTTCTTCCAAGCTCTCTATAGCACGACTGGATCATTCATTTGGAATAACCAACCCATTAGGATTAGGCCTGATTCTGACATATTATTTGTTAAAGGAGAGACTATAAGAGAGAGAGAGGAAGGGAGATTTAAGAGCATGTCTGTGAATCTCCTTATTCCAAAGGGTGAAGAAAGGGGGAGGTTAGTCAATCATCATCATCACCATCATTATCATCATTACCATCACCATCATCACCACCAGCATCACCACCATCATCATGGCTACTAATGGCATGAAATGCCCAAGTTGCTCTCTTTTCACAGTGATTTTTCTCTCCATACTGTGGGGGAAAAAAAAAACTCTTTTGGGAAAAAAATACCACAAAAAATATTTCATGGATGACTATTTTTATGATCATACCATATAAAGTCAATTTGCAAAACCATTTTAGAATAGAAGCAGCACTGAAAATTTCACTTAAAGCAATAAGAAAGAATTTTGCCTGGACTCAGAAACTCCTGTCTGGACTGATAAACCAAGTCACATTCCCAAGAAGTGCTAAGGCAATTATGGCCATTACAGAGACACACGTCTGTTGGGTCCAGGGGTCTTGGCTCCCGTACCTCACGCCAACTCAGCCCCCTCGGGCTTTCTCCTGAGCTCCTCTCTCCTGATCTCATGGGCTCACAGATGTGCCTGGGAGAGCTGACTCACTCTGAAAGATCTTTCTTGTGTGTGTTTGCCTGTTTGCCCTTTATTTCATTGCTTCAAGAAATATGAGCCTTTGCACCCCAACAATAGCACAAAGCAGCCAAGTCTCATATTTTTGGCTCTGTCATTCTGAGCCCAATCATACCTTTATGCAGAGCTTATAAATTCTCCTCATGTTGCTGTGTTGATTTGGCTAAAAATATAAATTATTTTCCTTATGGTCAATGACATAAATCAGGAAAACATTGTCCAGTGGTCAGAACTGGATTTACTGTTTGGCCAAGTAATTGAAAGCAGATTAAAATCATTTTTAGGATGTTGGAGTATCTAATTTCTGAAAAAGGAAAATGAGTATTATTGTCCCAACAATTTCATAAGAACTGGGGCTGCTAGGCCAAATTCCTTCCAGGTAAGCAACCTTGCTAAATTATTGATCTACAGGTGGTTATTAATCTATTGCCTGAGAAAAATTTCATGCAATTTGTCAGTGTGATGTGCAGTGATGAGACACTCAGCTTAGCCAAGGAATTAGGAGGAATTAAGCAGCTCACCTTAACAAGAGCCTGGGGGTTGACATTCAGCCTCTGACTGTCTTACCCTCGGATTCCAGAATCTTCTCCATCCTCCATCTTCTTGGTCCCGCATGTATCACCTCTTCTTAGCATCAGTCTTTTAACCCCCCTCAGATGTGCCAATGGAAACCTCTTCTTCAGTCTTGACATTCAGTTTTTTCTCTTACCTCAGCAACTTACAGTGGATTCTTGGCTTAGCCAACTCCTTACTATTCTGAGAAAATGCCAGATCCCACTAAACCGGCCCAGAAATAATCGCTCCCGCTCCACATGCTGGGTCTGTTAGGCAGTTAGAGCAGGGAGGGCGATGCCTAAAGAAAAACCAATGGCCAACATACCCAGGGCCTCAGGAAGCACTTGCCAGAGTGAATAAAGAGCCAAGAAATGCCCAGGAGGGAGAAGGCAGACCCCCCTCCTCCAGCCTACAGCTAGCAGATAAAGTGCAGGGAGAACAAGAAATGCCAAAAGGGGGAGGTAGACCCCAGCCCCAACCTGCTGCTAGGGCTATTAAAATTACAATGGGGTGCAAGGGGTTAAGACACAACCTATGGAGCTCCCCACAGCCACTGCAGCATGAGTTCAATCCCCGGCCAGGGAGCTACCCACATGGTGCAGCAGACCTCTTCTGACTCCCTGCTGCTCCCCTCAGCAGTGTATTTCAGTCCATCTGTCTGTTCTGCTCCCCACTCTGTCTCTGGTGAGTCCTCTCACCCTCCACACCTCTGGCCTGTACCCCAGTTCTTGTATGCATAAATAAATAAATCTTAAGAAATAATAGTAAAAATAAAATACTCCTAAAATTGCAATGGGGAGCACAGCAGAAGTCCTGCCTGGACTGATAAACTAATGCCCTGGGAGCACCTGCAGAGTAAATCCCGGAAAGGGACAGCGTGAGCAGCACTTGCACCCCATTTAAGCCAGGGGACCCTTTCCTTTCCTTATAGTTGTTCTTCCCTGGACTTGGCACACCTGGACCTGTTTTGGGATCTTTGACTTGCTTCACCTAGACGTGGCCTTGAACTCTTTCATAGTCATAGTCAAGGACTGAGTTTCCCAACACCCAGAAACAGACCAATCTCTGTGCAAACCTGGAGCATGAGACCAAGCAGAACCAGCCAGAGGAAAGCATCAGGGGCTCTAAGATCAGCAATGGGTGTGACTTCAACCTCCACCTGTCCAGCTCCAGCCCCCCACCTTCTGCAATTGAGCAAAAGGGGTCTGTCCAGAGAGAAGTAAAGGCAGCTCACACCAGCTCTGTCATCTCACCCTGTGTATCCCTGGGCTCCCAAAGGCCCCGGATTCACCGAGAGCACTTCTGAAGGAGTGGTGAGTCCTGTGACGGGACTGGTTTTCCTGAGCCTTGACACATGAGCTTGCCCTCTCCATACCTGCACAGCCTCGTGGCTTGGGCAACGAAAGGCTGAACCTGCACATCCAACCGCAGAGCACAGGAGTCTGCATAGGACTTAGGGCATGTCCCTGAGGCCCTCAAAGGTCCAAACTGATTTTATTTCCTCCCTAGGAGAGAGAAACTGGAGGAAGCGACTCCTCTACTGGACACAAGACTTTCCCCCTGGACGTTCTGGCAACTCCCCAATGACTGGACTGCCTGCCCCCGCGCCCCTGAGGATTATTGTCAAATAAATGAATAATTTCAAGTCAAATTCTACTAGCTATGAAGTTCTTGCATGAAATTGAAAAACCAAATTCAACTCTTTAATAACAGTACTGATGATAGCTAATGTATGCTGTGTGCTGCAGGTGCCCTGCAGAAACAGGGGGCCCTCCCCCACAAATTTGGTCCAGATGTCAGGACTCATGATGCCAAGCATCAATCAAGATGGTACAGGAGGTTAAGTTCTTACACAGTGACACTCTCCTGGGGCAGCAGGGCAAGCGCCCTAAGCTGGCTCAATGGCTTCAGAGTGCAAGGAACAGAAACTAGGTTGAGGTATTTTTTTTTTTATTTTTTTTTTTATAAATTTTATTGTTATATTCCCCATACAATTGCAGCCCCCCATTCTGACCCCAATCCCTCCCCTCCCGCCCCCGCCCCCCTAAAAGTGTCTCTGGTTCATAGTTTTTTGTTGATTTTGATTTTCACTTTCTTATAGTTATTCATTTTCCTGGTCCCTTATTTAAGTTTTCTAGATTCCTGCTATGAGTGAGACCATCCGGTATTTTTCTTTTTCTTTTTGGCTTATTTCGCTGAGCATGATCCCTTCCAGCGCCATCCATGTTGCAGCAAATTGCATGTGTTTATCTTTTTTGAATGCTGAGTAATATTCCATGGTATATATGTACCACATCTTCTTGATCCAGTCATCTATTTTTGGGCATTTGGGCTGTTTCCAAAGCTTAGCTATTGTAAACAGTGCTGCTATAAACATAGGGGTGCAGGTGTTCTTTGGAATTGATGTTTCTGTGTCCTTTGGGTAAATACCTAGGAGTGGAATTGCTGGGTCATATGGAAGCTCTATGTTTAGTAGGTCCAGAAATCTCCACACAACTTTCCACAGTGGTTGGACCAGTTTGCACTCCCACCAACAGTGCAGAAGAGTTCCTTTTTCTCCACACCCTCGCCAACATTTGTTGTTGCTAGTTTTTTTAATATGTGCCATTCTCACTGGTGTAAGATGGTATCTCATGGTAGTTTTGATTTGCATTTCCCTGATGACAAGTGACCAAAAGCAATATACCGATTCAATGCTATTCCAATCAAGGTTGAGGTATTTTTAGAGGGAGTATGAGGTTAAGGGTGGCACCAGCTGAGATCTTAGGGACTTCTATAGTTCAAATCTCCCACCAAATCCAACGAAAGGGTCAGCCTAGTTTTCTATCAATGTGTCCGACGTGGGGCAGATGGATAAAAGAGGGGCGAAGTTTAAAACCTGTCTGCAGATATCAGAAACGGGTTCAGACTTTTATCACACTGAGGCAGGCCTGTGCTAAGGACTTCGTATGACATCTCATTGGATTATTCCCGCAGTTCTACGAAGTGACAGCTTCACCCCGGTTCACAGAGAAGGAAGTCAGTGCCCAGAGAGGGACTTATGCTTCCCAAGGGCAAACAGCTGGACAGTGCAGTCAGGACTGTGACCCACGTCTCTCCAACGACAAGGACCACACGATGGTTTTGGCTTTGACCAGACAGCCAAGGCAACCTAATCCAGCTGACAAGCAGCCGGATGTTCTGGTTCACAGCTGGAGACCCTCAAGCCATCCATTTAACTCCTTGCGCACATACACAGTGTGTGTAGAAGTCGTGTTTTCAGTAATGAACTTGGTGGGGCACGTCCAGGCCTTGGGCAGAGAAGTCACATGGAAAAGCAGAAAAAATTCAGGCATTGACAGCAGAGAGACTGTGCACTTGAACCCTATCTTCCAGGAGTTCAGGGAAGTTTCTTGCCCTCCCTGAACTTTAATGTCTCAATCCATGAAATGGGGACAAGAATACTTACCTTGAAAGGTCTTTATAAGATTTTAGACAATGTCAAGTATCTAGCGCCTAAAAGATTCTGCTTGAAGTAGCTAGCGATCATTAGTCTTATGTGTAGGAGCCTAAAATATAAAATATGTAATATAGCTTGTTAATTAGCATGGCAAGTAATTTGAATCTAGAAGCTCTCGCTGTCGTTTTCCTGTGGTCTTTGTGGAACATGACACTTGAGGGTAGTCTGCGTGCTATGTTCCTACACCTCCTTTTCACACTTCCTCTCTCTGGTTTAATATTTACCAGCCAAATGCTAGAGATATGGCATCAGGTGGACACATAAAGATACACATAAACTCTCCAGAAGTTTTCAGTGGGTTCCCTTCAAGTTCCTGCTGCTAAGGGATCCTGAAATCAAAATCAAATGCAATCTTAAATTGTCCTCATCCAGTTATGGAAGAAAATCAGTAATTCATTTTAGTTCCAAATGATTTCTCCTCCCTGTAATTTGATAACAGCTCCTCAGGATCAATTTTGTGAGGTTGCTCCCATCTAATTTTGAAAGGATGTTGCATTTTCCCTTAATGTCAGGTAAAGCACAGTCAGTGAGGAGTGCTGGGGAGAACCTCATTGTTAATGTCCAGAAACAAAACCAGTTTCTCTGCAGAGAGACACACACCTCAGGGGCGCCTCTGCTTTGGCTACCGCGTTTGCATTTCCCCACGGTCTTTCCATGTTTCCAGTGTGCCCTGATTTCATTGAATTTCCTGAGATGAAACCGAAAAACAGGGAGGAAAATGACCGGACAAACACCCTGGAGCGTTCAGTCAAATGTAGAGCTTAGATTAGGTGGGAGAGTGAAAACTGATCCTCTGCTCACTGGTGGTGGGAACTTGGGTGAGTTCTGGCTCTGCTCCGAACCTCTGTGGCGCCATCTGCAAGGGGATGATGACATTCTCTCAATCCCATGGATGCTCTGAGAATTAAGAGCCATTCAGAGAGGAAGTATCTAGCCAATCGCTTGGCACGTCATTGTTCTCTTCAAACACGTCGTTTCAATTGCAAGTGACAAAATCTAATTGAAAGCAAGTTAATAAAGGTGGAGCTGACGCTGTGTGGCTCTCAAAACCCAACATCAGTCCAAGGGTGGGTTCCCTGGATGACTCCAAGGCAGGCTGTGCTGATGAAGTCAGTGCTGGAGAGGGTTGGCCAAGGCTGTGCCTTCTCTCCATTCTTTGGCTTTTCTTGCCTCTTCTTGGCCCTCCACTTGGTTGATAAGATGGCCACATGGAGCCTTGGACTCCTGCCTCCCACTCAGTGCCAGGGGAGGGAGGTCTTTTCTTTCCCAAGACCCACTTAGGAAGCCCAGTGAAAGACCCTGAGTGGCTCCTCTCTCTCAAGTGTCCATTTCTCAGCTGATCACAGTGACCAGGAGACAGGGGAATCTTATTGTCCAGCATAAAACAAATGAGCATCTTTCTGAGTAGAGGGGAAGATGCCACTCCCAAACCATGGAGGGAAAAATAATGCTTTCCAAAAGGAAAAGACACTTACCTGAAAAGGAAGATGAAAATGCAGTAGGCAAACTCTAGAAGACCAAACACGACATCGGTGAATGAAGCCACTAAGTGAGGCTATTTACCTCCCACCCTTCTCGAGCCCTGGACTCTGCAAAGCCATCTGGCAGAAGTAAGTTAAAGCAAAAGCAGGAAGGTGAGACAGCACCCACAGATCAGACCCAACACCCAATATATGATGTGCTGGTAGATTGTCCTGCAATTTTCCAAACAGCCAAACACAATTTCTTCAGTGAATTGGATAAATAGAAGAGCAGGTTACATTTAGCCAGAGAAATGATAGGGTATTTTTTTTTCTTTCAATATTTGAAAAGGAGTGACATGTAATAGTCTTGGCCCACAATCTCATGGAAATTCATGTAACAGTTCCTTTCCTCTCATAAGCAATTTCCTTCCTGACAGGCTTAAGTGGAAGAGTGATTGCATCCCTGCCGTCTTCTGGAGAACCAGTGAAAAGTGTCTTGGAACCAGGACCGCAATCTCTGAATCTGGTCTGCTCAGCTCAATTGCAAGGACTGAAATTCAGGCTCTGTTGCAAAGCTTTACCCCAAAATGGAAGATTCTTAATACGAATCTTCCCTATGGGTTAAAAATACAATTGCATGGGTTAAAATATAATTGCAGCTGAGTGGACAAAGGATTTTCAAATTTATTGCCACTAACTCTGAAGAAGTTGTGTAAGCGGTCAGGAAAGTCATGGGACTCTCAGGGCGGGGGCGGGGGGTGTGACTGGATCTCCCCTGGCGGATAATGGCCGATGATGCTAATGGAAAAAACCACCCGTGGAAATGACGAATGGTGTTCCAGAGAACTTGGTCAGCGCTCAACTTTTTACAGCAGGTCTGGGATGAAAATGGAGATTGCGCCACACCCTCTCTGGGCGCTGGACGTGTCACCCACGAGCACGTCCCCACGCTGCAGCACCCTCTTGCAGGTGGACACAGTGCCAACAGGAGCTCAAAACCCTGGGAGGCAGGAGCCGAGGGCGCCCTGAGAGGTCACGACAGGGAAGAGGGAGCTTGTGCGCTGGGTCGCCCAGAGCACTGTCGCCGGGGAGCCATCAGGAGGCAATTTTCTCAAGATGCTTTTGTGCCCAGGCCACGCTCTAGCATGAGCCTAACTTTGCTGAGATGGAAAAATGGAGCTCAGGAAACCCGCCCAGGCTATCAGCTCTGAGTGATGGCTCAGAAGAGATTTTTCTATGACCCAGGTTACCGTCGTAATTGAATGAGAAGCAGGAGAAGCGATGGCGTCATTTGGGACCCTGAATTCCCTTCCACAAGTGAGCGCCAGATGCGAGATTGAATTAGTGGCGTTTAAAGATGTCAAGATAACTCCAGTACATGCAGCCACGTGTTAGTCATGATTTGCTGCCCGCAGAAAGTCCTCAGACCTAATAGGGATTTTGCGAATGTTCCTCAGACAAATGAGGGAGGACAGATCTCTTTTCCTTAATATCGTCATGTCCCAGAAGCACACAGCGTTTTCAGATCTCCACTAACTGGCTTCTATCAACATCTTGATGGGCCACGGAAAGGGTCCATGAAATCCTTTCCTCTTGATAGTTGAGGAGTCCAAGATAGAGCTTAAGCGATTTGGAGATAGCATCAATAAATCCTGGGTGAGGTGGAGAGAAAGCCTATCTCCGGCTTCCTGCTTCCCCTCCAGAGACTCCCATCGGCTCCCTGCTTCCAAGGGCTTGCTGCTGGAAGACACTTGGGGTTCAACAATGCTCAAGGGGTTCAACCTTGATTTTCAAGCTTTGGTGCAAAGCAGACCTATCTCTTGCTTCCTTTAGGGACGACGGTGAGAAAAGTTACCCTCCTTCTTTTCCAGCTGTATTTCCCCCTTGCATTCCTGGCAAATTCCTACTAAACTGGCAACTAGGACTGGATTCTTGGCTTGGCCAAATATTCTGGCAGATTCCAGAACCCACCATCCGGTTCAGGGACATTCATCACACGCTCCCCACCCTACATCTGCACCTGCCCCAGCCTGCAGAAAACCCCCAAGGAAAAGAGCCAGGGGTCCAAGGAGATGGCAGGTGTGACCTCAACCTTCACCTGCCCAACCCCACCTTCTGCACTGCCCAGAGGGGAGCAAGGCAGCCTTGCAACAAGGCTGTCATCATGCCCTGGCTGTGCACCTGGCCCCCAAGGACCCAGCATGTGGGATTCACAGAGAGGATGCTGCAGGGAAGGGCATCACCCCGTGGAGAGCTGCTATTGGGAGCTGAGGTTATGCCAGTCACTCTCCCCAATCTGTATTTGAGATGAAGATTCAGTGAAGGATGCCAATTTATGGTTTAAAAATAGAAGCAGTCAATGTGTTTAGCTCTTTAAAGAAATACTCAGCAAGGAAAAGGAGTCAAGAGGTGAGGGGACACTGGTCTTACTAAAGCATCACTAGACTAATTGCCTTTGCTGGGATTTTCTCTGAAATGGCAGCTCAGTGGCTAAGCACCTGGTCTCATGCCAAATCATTGTTCCACCTTGGAAATTTAAGAAGCTCTAGATGAAAGAGACATCATCAACATCCCCTTGCTTCAAATGCATAGTATCTGCATGAGCCAAGGCAGATGAATTCAGAATTGGGATTTCTTCACTGAAATCCGATCTTTCTGGTTCCCCAGGTTTGTTTGCAGATTAAATGAAGTAAAATTTGTGCAGGCCTTAACACAGGGCTTTGCACATTTAAAGTGCCCAAGAAAAGCTGGTTGCATCTCCCTTCCACAGACAGATGCTGCCTCTGAGCCGGTCTCAGAAGAGAAAGTCATGTCTGAGAACACTCCTGGAGGCTGTGTGACGAAACCACGTCAGCCCTTCTCTGGGCCTCATCTTCTTTCCTCTTAGTGGGAGGATGAGATTGGATGGCTGTGGACTGAGGACTGTGCTGTCTTGATTCTCCACAGAGTAGAAGTACCCCACAGCAATGACCTCAGCAGCTTCTGTTCCTCCCAAGGTCAATGCTTGTCCCGCCACATGTGAAGCACAGTGATACTTCCCTGTGCCTGTGGTCATGATGCTGGCTCTTTGTCTAACGGGTCAGAAAGGACCACTACTCTGGCCTCAAATCTCCACCCTGAGCCCATGCAGGCCCCCAGCAGAGCAGTGGGAAATGGACTCAGCTCAAGGGCAGCCGGGAATAAGGAAGAAGCCGCTCTGCTTTTGAGCCATGTGCAGGACACCACCTCCTTTATTTCATTTCTATTTCATGACAAACATTTACTCTCTACCAACCATCTGGGACCAGAAACCAGACCTGCAACCTGCCAGCTGAGCAAACTTCAGCGAGTTCCCTAACCTCTCTGTGCCTCAGGGTCCACATCTGTAAACAGACATCATAAGAGAATCTGCCTCATATGGTTGTCATCACGTCTAAAAATATCAATAGATAGACAAGGCTTCCAATTGTGCCTGGCATGATAAACGGTGCTCCTACTAGTTTGCTATTCTTTCCATTGTTAGTATTTTATGCCAGAAACCTCAGTTGCTTTAGTCATCAGCTACAAAATAACTAAAATAACTACAGCTCCTACTTTCAAAGAGCTAACAGCCTCTCAAGACAGAAAGACTGATTATCTTCAGTGCATGGCTGTCAGTTCTAGACTTGTCACCATGTGCCAATCCACAGAGATGGCCCCCAACCACATGGAGTCAGGGACTCACGGCGAGGCCCAAGTGGAGTTGGGCCATCTGGATTTGAATCTAAAGAGCCAGTAGCTAACTCTGTGTGTGACCTTGAGCAAGGGATTAGTCGTTGCAATCTTCATGCCCTCATCTACCAAATAATGAGGGCATTGGCACTGACCTTGAGTGTTGGATGAGAGACTATGCATGAAATTCTGGTATGTGACACAAACCTAGTGCACCCAATTTGCTCCTGCTCACTCCTCACAGCAAAGGATGGGAGGTGACAAGAAAAGAGTAGACCTAGTCCTGGAGAATAATGTCCCTGGGTTCTTGAAGAACAAGCCAGGACTGATAGGTATGATGTCGGAGAACCTTCCAAAGAGTGAAATCATGAGGTCTGGACAATGAGGTCGAGATGGAGTTCCATGCAGAGCCTACCCACCATGGGGCTTCCTTCAAGATAGTCCCACCTGGGCAGACCAGGCACATTGAACTTGACGTTTAAAAACTTGATCTGTTAATTGCCCACATGGGACCAGTCTAACTCCAACTTCAGGGCAAATCTTCCTGATTTGTGACACCACACCGTAATGGAGAGGACAGAAGGTCCCTTACCTTCCCCTGCCACCTGTATTGGATGTAAAATTAAACAGGGAATAGAGACCTAAATTGGCAAAGCCAGTTTTGCATGGTTCAAAGTTGAGGTACACCATGACCCACCATGATGCTCCTCAGAAAAACAAATTTGGTACAGATGGGACACTGCAGGAGAAATGTCAGCACATGCCCTACCTGAGAAACAGGTAGAATTGAAAATTCTGGCAGTTTCTCTGCAGACCCCGGAGAATCATACCAGCAGACTACAATGCCAGAAGCAATTACATGTGCGGACATCCAGTGCAGAGGAAGTGCCTACGACACCTTTGAAAATAGAACTTCTGCAACCAATAAATAGCCTCAGGAAACTAAGTCACCCCTCAAGACTCCAAGCCCTAAGTTTTATACTAGAAGTCACCTGTTGGGAGGACACTTAAGGAGGCCAGCAGGGACACAAGTCTGTCTTTCTATTGCCATCCCATGCCATCATCTTCTGTCATGTCAGATGCTATGGATCAGCAGCCCCCTGAGGACATACTGTATGTCATCATCCCCTAGGGGTTCACACCATCAGGGACAGAACTGAGGGCTGCAATACTGAAAGGAGAACCCCAGGTGCCCCTAACAGGAGGCCTGGCTCTCAGGGGCCACTCACGCTTCCTTTTCTACATGTTCAAATAGAAATAAACACTGGATTAGCCTCCTATCTGCAACTGCATCGCAAAACTAATACCATTTCTACATTGTCTTCTTCCGAATTCCAATCTCTAGCTCTGTCATTCATTAAAGTGAGCACAAAGGCCTCCTTGGCCAAGATTCCTCTCTCCTTTGGCACTTTGTTGCATGTCTGCCTCCCCAGCTTTCTGCATCCTCAGAGCTTAGCACAATGATCAGCAGTACTTGGTAAAGGTTGACTGAATTAGGAAATAATAGTAATAGTCAATGGTTATAGCAAGTCCACTATATGCCAGGCACCGTTCACTTCAGTCTTTCCTGGACTCAGTCTCCTGCTTTATAACAATAATAGGTGGATGGATGGATGGATGGGTGGGTGGATGGATGGATGGATGGGTGTGTGGATGGATGATGGATGGATATTTGGATAGATGATTGGATTCTCAGATAGAGAGAAATATATCTTAATATATAAAAGGGTTTTCATCAAAGTATTGAATCTGGTTGCAATTTCCCTCTATTGTGTAATAGCAAACACAATCAGCAGAGCACAGAAGCTGGAAATGCTCCCTGGATGGTCTTGATCCAACCATTCTGGGAATTAATAAATTCTTGCCCAGAAACTACTTTTAAAATACAGTTAGGATGAAGTTTCATGAAAAAATAACTAACAACTGAATTGCTAGAATCTACCACAGTATATTCATGCCTTCATTTCAGGACTCTTTAAAGTTTTATTTTGTAAGTTCTATTTTGCAGGGTTTACTTTCATTGAAGCAACTTTGCATCAGAACATTATACTTTCAAGTATTCATCATTGAGATCGACATGTGTATATATTGTACTACATTAAGTCCCCGCTAAAATTCCAGTTCTATTCTTCCCCTTTTTCTCGATTTTTCACCTCCAACTCCCTTCCAATCTGGTCACCACTATTGAATTGGTTTTAGGCCAAAGTTTATTTTTGTTTTATCTATTTCATCTTTTTGCTTTATCTATCTTATATGCGCAAAATCACATGGTGATTCCCTCTCTGACTTACTTCACTAAGCATCATCCCTGCCAGGTCCACCCATATTCTTGCAAAGGCAGGATTTCATCTTTTTTTTTTAGATGAAGAGCATTCCCTTGTGTATATTTCCCACATCTTTATCCATTCATCATCCATGGGCCCTTAGGCTGTTTGCAGTTCTTGGCTATTGTAAATAATGTTTTCAGGATTTTTCAAAAGTTTATTAGTTAACTGTTCTTTACAATAGCTGTAAGCAATTATATGCTCCAGGATAGTATTTCATTTATCTTGTTTCTACTATGAACTGTAGAATCTGAAATATAAATGCTGAATGATTAAAGAATGAATGAAGAAACTGGATTATTATCAGAAAGCATCTGAACACTGAGTTTATAAATTTGTCATTCTTTTAACAAGTGAAGAAGCTGTTGTCCTCAAGATCCTGCCCTTGGGGTGCTAGTTGGACACAATGCTTTGGAGGCAGAGAGGACTTCACCTTGGCTGCATGTGGGGAAACAGAAATCAGCGGCCCACCAAGTAGCTCCATCCACACAGCCAATATCTACCGACCAACAACAGCATGCCAAAGAATCGTGGTCACTTGGTGAGGAAACCGGATATACCATATGAGGGTTTTATGCACGATGCCAGGGGGCACATGGAGTCCTTGAAGTGTCTGTATCAGTGCCCAAAGCAGAGCTGAGCCGCAGAAAGAAAGGGAAGAGAACGTGTGCTGGCAGGTTGAAGAGCCGCGGAACATTCTTTCCCGCAAATGCATCACTTTGCCATCTCTGTTGCGTTCTGTTCTGCTTTTTAAATCTCAAATATGAGACACTTGGGTAGCACCACTGCAGCGTGGTGGGGAGCATGAGCTCTGATGCCAAATGCACCAGATCATGAATCCTGTCTGTGCCTCTTACTAAGAGTGTGAGCTTGGGCAAGTAAGAATGTCACCGGGGGCCTCCCTGGTGGCGCAAGGGGTTGAGCACTGCATTATGGGGCAATCCGCAGCCTCTGCAGCACGCGTTCAATCCCAGGCCCATCAGGGAGCAACCCACATGGCGCAGTTGACTTCTCCTGTCTTGCGCCCACTGCTCCCCTCAGCAGTGTGCTTCGGTTGATCTGCCTGTTCTGCTCCACACTCTGTCTCTGGTGAATCCTCTCACCCCCCACATCTCTGGCCTGTACCCCAGCTCTGTATGCATAAATAAATAAGTCTATAAAAAAAAAAGAATGTCACCTGCCCTAGGGTCACGTGGGCAGAATGGAGAAATCGTGTGGCATGTGCACAAAATTGCAGTGGGCATTCAATGAGGTAATAACTGTGAAACACTTAGCTCCTTGCAAGGCACACAGTGCACACTCAATGGATCCCAGTTAGCCAAGCACAGTGGACATGGGGATGGTGGGGCTGGAGATTGTTGGGCACCCCATTTGAGACAGGTGCTGCACAGAATGATTAAGCATGCGCTTATTTAAGAGCTTTCCAAAGCCTCTTCTCGGTGCTGGGCACTATCCTAGGGACTAGGACCACAGCAGTGAAGACCAGAGATGGAGCAAGTCCTTGCCTCCAGGGCACTTCCATGCTAGTCAAGCTGCTTAATCCTATGATGTGCCTCAGTTTCCCCATCTGGGATATCTGGGAGATAACAACACTAGGAGCTGCCAAAAAAAAAATCAACTTTTTTTTTTTTTGAATGCTAAGATTTTATTAAAGGGTACAATCCCAGGACAGCAAGGAGGAGGGGATAACAATAACAGTTTACACATTATGCTTACATAACCCCTACTCTGCACCAGGCGCTCTTTGAAGTGCTTCACATGTAAAAAATTAGTTAAAAATTTTTTGGTGGTCCTGTTTATCTGCAGTAGTATTTTTATTGCCAGAATAGGTTACTACAAAATGATTCTGAAGCAAGAATAACTGACATTATATATAAGCTATTAAAATATGGCCCTCTCCCAGATCTCCCGGATGAGGAAACTGAGGAACTCTGTGAATACAGATTTTTCTGTCCATTTATTTTTCTTTATCAGAGAGGATTGATTTGATAAATAGATTGCTGCATTGCTACATTTTCTGTACATGTGATTTAATAAGCTTTGTTCAAGATTGTGTCGAAAACATTATTATTGCAAAAATTAGTATCTAGCTTTGACCAAGAGGTTGAGTTGTTTATTAAAACTCAACAACTAATCCCAGCAGAGCCAGGACTTCATGAAATATGTCTGTGAAACTGACACTTACCCACTCTAAAAATCTCCCTCCTTCTCCACTCATCCTTGAGAAAAAATTTATTTTATGTATACCAGCTAGTCAGAACAATTATATGCTTCCTTTTCCAGACTCATTGAAGCTCTTAATAAATGGGGTTTCCTGATTTTCAGTGATGAATGAGGGTACTAGCAGCACTTTTGGAATTTCAACTCCCAGGTTGACCTCATTAGCCTTGTTTATAAACCAGGCAAAGCAGACAGTGGTCCGTCCTGTAAAACAAGAAAGGAAGATCTTCTAGGACGGCGCAGCTTGCTTTCATTATCCACTTTGGACCATGAGCGTCCATACAGTAGTTGACTTTTTATTAAGTGATTTAATAAGAAACAGTGAGACAACTTCAGAGTTCTAAGATGCAGACAAGAACAGGTTGTTGCTTTTTTCTTGAAAAGTGACTTTTAAAAGTCTGAAACTTACGTTGTTCTTTCTTCCTTCCAGTAATGACTATTCTAGACCTTTTCTCTCAAGACAATTTGAAACTTTCTCTAATCTACAGATTAACACCTAGTTGGAAATTACATTCTCTCTCTGATAAAAGGGACAAATGATTCAAAGATCAATAGTGTGGATGGCGGCATTTCTCAAAGAGCCATGTTCAAAGTTAAAGCTGAGAACGTTGGGGGTGGGGGAGATATGCAAAAAGAGAAAAGTTGAAGACAAAGAAAAAAACAGATTAATGAAACCAATGCCAGGACAGGAAATCAACCTAGACATATTTTCTTTAAGCCTTTTGACTTTCTGTTTCGGTTGAATTCCAATAGCTTTGAACTTTTTCAAAAACATCTAAAGCTATTTCTTCCAGAAGGAGGACGCTTGGTATGAATGCAGGAACTCAGTGGGCTGCGTGAATTATTTCAGCTCCTGCAGTCTGTTAATGGATCTAGTTTCTTCTGGGAATGAGTCACTCCTGTTGCTTAGCAAGCACTTGGGAAACTTATTAAAAATACAACTTCGGGGCCTCCCTGGTGGCGCAAGGGGTTAAGTCACAGCACTATGAAGCTGTCCACAGCCACTACAGCAAAAGTTCAATCCCCGGCCCGGGCACTGACCCACACGGTGCAGCAGACCTCTCCTGTCTCACCCACTGTTGCTCCCCTCAGCAGTGTATTTCAGTCAGTCTGCCTGTTTGCTCCCCACTCAGTCTCTGGTGAATCCTCTCACCACCACCCCCAAATCTCTGGCCTGCACCCCGGTTCTTATATGCATAAATAGATGAATCTTTTAAAAAAAATTAAAAAAGAATACAATCTCCCTGACCAGGCCTGAATCTGACTGAATTAGAAGGTGCAAGGGTGGCCTGGAGGGGAGCTCATATTTTCTATAAGACTGACCATGGGCATCTGAGATGGCCTGGACTCTGTCAACCTGTCTGCACTGGTGTGGTGGCTCAGCCACACCCTCCCCCCTCACTTTGTGGAAGAGAAAACTGAGACACAGAGAACTTGCCATGAATTTACTTCTTTTATGGTAAACTAAGCACATGCCATTTACTATTTTACACGTTTCTACCTTCAATTCAGCGACATGAAGTTCAACAAGCACCACCGTTATCTCCAGAACTTTCCCACCAGCCCCAGCTGCAAGTCCACACCCACCAAACAGTAACCCCACGTCGTCCTCTCCGACAGCCCCAGTAACCTTCATTCTGTTCTGTCTCTGTGAACCTGACTGTCCGAGCTGCCACCTCTAGGTCGAATCACACAATATCTTTTTGTGTCTGTTTTATTCCATTTAGCATCTTTAGCAAGTATTCAGATTTCACTCCTTTTGAAAGCTGGCCAATATTCAAATGTATTTATATACACACCACATTTTGTTCACCAGTCACCCATCGAGCAGCATTGAATTTTGACTTTTTAACCATCTTGGACCCAAGGAACGACATTTTGCTTAGAAACGAAAATCTTTGTTCTCCTTCCTGCATCACAGACTGGACAGACTCAGCACATCCTCACAGTAGCCCTGGGAATTAGCCATGAGCTATGCTCACCAAAGATTTCCAGGCCGCTGCCTGGAGGCACCACCCTCAGAAGTGGAAGCCTGGTGGTTGGGCAAGGAAGCAGGAGCTGGGGGGTGAAAGAACAGTGTCGTCATCCTCAGGCCCAGTGATTTTTGCAACTTGCTGGAATGTGCCTTTAGCAGATGGGATAGATGTTGCTGAGAAAAGGGGGCAGTTTCCTAAATGCACACTGGCGCAGACTCTGCTTTGGGCTGATTGAAAAAAGTTGCACTGAGGCGTCCCAATTCTTAGCGCCTCCAGGCTCTGATTTCTAAATGGACATAGCTCTTGTGTCCTTGTGCAAGTTAGAGGAATGAATGGAAGTCAGACGGTTCCTCACACCACCAAAATAATACAAAGACACAAGACTGTCACTATTTTCCAATCCACACACTTCGGGTTTCCTCCGACATGAAGGTATTTTCTATCCACATCCAGAACTGCCAACGCACCTATGTTTTCTCTGGTTTGAGAGAGCTGTTGACATGAGCCCTGGGAGGCAGATGTGGATGATCAGGGCAGGACTTCAAAGGGGAAGCACCAGCACATCATGGTTATGGCCCCGTATCCTCTCAAAAGTGCCTCCTTCCAGCCCATCTCCCCGCAGCAATTGCTTTCAGGCGTCCTTTGCAGAATTATTATAAATTGACCCCCCAAGATGACTGCTTATATCGATGATAATCATCTTCATCAAATGTAATTATATCTACTTCCCATTCTTAGAATGGGAAAAGATTTAAGCACAGCACCAGCTAATGCGACCAAATAAGGAAAATAAAACTGGAAACTACAGTGACCTCCCCTCATGCACCACACGCTCCTCGGCTTCACTGTGACCAGGAGAGATGAACTGAAGATAATAAATAGTTAGTGATGCCTCTAATGTGCTTAGAGAGCTTAGCTTTCATGGGCTATTAGAAAAGTGACCTAGAATTAAGCACATTTTTACTGAAGCACTAAAGACTGAAGGAGTGACTGATTCAGTGAGTGACTCGCTGGAGTGTGCTAAGCTTGTCCATCGGTGCATAAGACCAACCATCGTAGTCCTCATCTTCCTGGCATGGGAGGCTGTCAGTGAGCAGAAAACACACACTCCAGGAGATGGCTCCATGTCAGCGGAGGCTTCTGCCCTGGGCTAGGAGGCAAAGGAACCCCTTCCAGAGTGATTTGTAATTTATGGGGTCACTTCAAAAAGAACATACTCAATATTTTTGAGAAGCTATTTTGGGATCAGGGTCTTTCCTGCGAAATTCCTCAAACCACACCCTGGGGGGTGATGTCAGCATGATGCTGAATCTGTGTGTAAAGAACCCTTGCCTCAAAGAAAGTTCCAGACTGAGAGTACACGTTTTCAACCTGGCATGAGCAAGTGTTACTGGGAATATGTACCAGCTAAGTTTGAAAAAAACTCATGTTGACTTTTAAAAATTAGGGCAAGCAAAATTAAGTGACTTTATTAAAGAGTGAGGAGTGAGAATTGAACCCGAGAAGCAGTCTGAGAGATTCTACTCCATTCTGACAAACATATTTTGAATTTAATTTATACAGATAGGATCAGTTAAAAATGTGATTATTCTTGAGAGGAGCTTCTGGTCTTGAGTTGTTTTGACCTTGAGTTGAAGGACAGCAACGCTGGAGTTCAATCATGTCCTTGGTTTCTAGAGACGAGAAAGACTCGAGTACTGGCTCCTTGTGTTGATGGAAAGACTGGTTCATTCTCGGCTGCAGGCTCCTGCTTTAGCAACTAGGTGGAGCTTGTTCTGACTTTAAGTCTCTGCAGATGGCTTTGCTCTCTTACCTGCCAGACCAGTAAGAGACATCCCAGAAAGTTTTACAATATGTTCACACTTAATTGGTTTTTTTAAAAACTGTGGGGAGGGTAACCCCAGGATCCCTTTGTCCAAGGAAGCCACGATACAGAGAGTAATGAGTTGGAAAGGGGAACTCATGAAAGGAGGGATCAAAACCTGGGAACCATATACTGCAAACTCCTCCAGCCCTCATGGCCCTGGGCTCTGCCTCACCAGCTGGGCTGGCTGGAGAGCTGGATCTAAGTTCTCCAGCAAAAGCCTGGAAAGTTGGTGACATCACAGGATCAAGGATAGATAGCCTGGACGACCTCTGGTGACAACTTTCTAAATGTCCCATCTTGGGCCTGGAGGGCAGCTGGATTCAGTGGTGGTGTGGACCTCTTCCAGCTGTGGAACTTGATTCCTTCAGAAAACACGGAACCAAAGCCCTCAGCATCCACCATCAGCCACGTTTTCCTTTCACATTCAACATCTCAAGTGGAAAACTCTTGGGGACCCAGTTTCTGAAGCATGTGAGTCATCTCATCAGACTAAATAATGCCACCTGTATACTTTGTCTCATGTGGAAGGCTTTTCAAGTTGGTTTTCATGTAGGAGTCTGAACAACTGGCCACCAGATGCCGCCCCTAGCCTTGGGTTATGTTGGTAGCTTATCATAGAGGTAATGTAGTGACTAATCCTCACTTAAGTTTGGTACTTAGTTATTTCCAAGCTGAACATTTATTATTACTCAGTATTTAAATCCAGGACTATGATGGTAAAGGTCTGTCAGGAAAACATAGAGTTCTTATTGTTAACCACTTTCAGAATTTTTGGTTTAGAATCTTGTACCTGGGTAAGTAAGCAAATGAAAAAAGTTCTTCTTCTTAGCATAGAGATAGCTAAATATTACATTCTTTTTGGTTTCTATAGAGAGAATTGCATCACCCAGAATTCATATGTAGACGTTCCACCCCTAATTTAATGGCTTTGGAGATGGGTCCTTTGGAAGATAATTGGGTTTAGATCATAAGTGGGGTCCTCATAGTGCATTTAGTGCCCTATAGAAAAGGAAGAGACACATGAGCTCTCCTTACATGCTACTTGAGGACACAGTGAGTAGAACATCATCTGAAAGCCAGGAAGAGCGCTCTCTCACAAAGCCCGATCACGTTGTCTCTCTTTTCTAGACTTCTGGCCTCCAGAACTGTGTAGAAATAAATGTCTGTTGTTTGAGTCAACCAGTTTATGGTGTTTTGTTATGGTAGTCCAAGCAGACTAAGACAGAGATTGCCTTATGTAGTTAATATCATCTGAATTTATTTTACCATTATGTCCATTTCCATGGACTAGATAAGAATGTCATTCCACAGGCAGCACCCCAGGCAAAGTGTGGGATAAATAAGCTGAGATGAGTAAGAGCCCAAGATCCCAAGAATTCTAGATTTGAGAAACATAATAAAGGACAATCAGAATTTGATAGAGGAAGTACAAGAGAAGAAAAAGCAATGACATATGTTTAAAATTCTGACAACTTGGGAGGATTGTGGTGTTGATGACAGAATTAGGCAACTCGTGAAGCACAGTTTGAAGGTGAAGTTTTACTTTAGAAATATTAAGCCCAGAGGGAGTATAATATCTCTAGAAGCAAGACCCAGTAGGCATTACAAAAACAAGAATGATGCCAGGGGAGAGGTCACATTGGTTCTATAAAATCCAAATAGTGAATAAAAAAAGAGCTTCATGAAAAATATCTTGCAGAAGGAAGAGACTTAAGAGCCTCCAAATGCTGTGACATATGTGGCCGCCACACAGAGATCAAGAGTGGGAAACGATTTCTCAAGGCCAGTAGCAAAATCAAGACTATAACTTTTGATTTCTTGGCCCATAAGTCATTAGCCAATAACTGGATGTTGGTTCACTGGAGGGCAACCAACCAAGATGGCAACATAAATGAAATCACATGAAGAACATTTGAAATAGCCAGAATCATTGAACTTGGCAGAAGGAAGATGAAGTTTTGGAGAAGGTCAACTGAGAGTTGCCTTCAGGGGCAATAAAGGTTTTTTTGTGTGGGAAATGGAGCAGAAATATTCCCTGTTACTCAGATAACACTGCTAAGTTCTGTGATACTGTGGCCCCTTTCCCTGGGAAAGGGGAAGAGAAGTCTCAAGGCTGTGGGGTTGACTATGAACTAGAACACTCTTACTCTTTGTCCAAATCTGTGATACTGCAATCTACAAAGAGATTGTCACCTTTTCTACTTGTGACTATTTGTCATAAGTTGATCTGCTACCGTAAGTCACCAAGAAAGTACAAATAAGCCCTTAGAGATGCTCTCCATAACCAAAATCCATGAAAAGTAATCCCAAATGCAAAATCAAAGAAATGACTTCTGCCCCTTCTTTGCCTGAAATACTGTGCTGAGCACATGGTAGGCATTCATGCATCATCTGACAACTCGAAGGAAAGTCAGCGACTCCTGAGTGGCTTTACCTTGAAGTCGGGATTAGATCATCTCCTACAACTCTCAAATACATTTTCCTTCATGTTCAAGATCCAAACTTCAATAACATCTTCCAAAAGGAAGATGAGATTTCTCAACAAGCTTCGTTTCTCCTTTGGCATCTTCTTCAATGCCTGATGTCGCTCAATAAAACCCAGCAAGACTTGGTTATAAAATCCAGATGAAGCCACCTGGGTTCCAGGGTATAATTTGAAACTTGCCTGCTGCATACAAGCAAAGTAAAAAATAAGTCAAGTTTTAATGGAACAAAGCTTAACATATGAAAAAATGCTCAAACTTTCATAATTATGTTCAGAGTTCATATACAGAAGTGCATGTTTTCCAAGAATAACAATCTGCTGCTCCAAAGTGTTCAGAGTGTGTCTCAGATATAATCTGTACTACCTCAAAAGCAATGAATTCTAAGAAAAACACATGGTGCAAGCATATCATCTTCATTTGGCATGGAGCATGTGTTATAACCAACATGTACAACTTAGGTACTAGAACCAGGGTCAAATCCAAGCTTCACTATGTGTTGACTGTGTGACCTTGAACTAGTCACTCAACCTCTCTGTGTTCCCCATCAGTGAATATGTTAGTATCTACTTCATAGGATTGTTGAAAGAATAAAGTGACTTAATACGTTTACAGAAGCAGTGTCTGGTACATAGTTAGTGCTCACTGAATATTTGTAATTATTTTTGCTGCTTTAAGACAACAGAAGAGAAAAGGATCTGAGAATTTCATGGACTGTAGAATGAAAAAAAAACACATTTCTAATGGGAATTGCACAAAATATCTGAGGCAGAAACCAGATGTAAGAACTAGGGTCTTCTGGACCTTTGTTTAGACCAGTTCAAAGTCAATAGGAAAGCACATGTCTTGAGTAGAAAGCAATTTTTGGAGAACTTAGCTCTTAACTAGCATTAATGAAATAATTACCACATTTTTACAGAAGAGCAGCTTGGAGCAGTCAGGGTAGAGCTGTGGTCTTGTTAGGTACACACAGTAAAACAAACATTCGCATAAGTGGAGTTTCTCATAGTTATAAGCTAAAGAGAGTGCTTAGCTCCTATCTTGGAGTCCACCACTTCCTTTATCTCTTACTTTGAGGTTGCTCATGAAATCTGACACTAACCCACAGAGCATATATCTTTTTAAAACTAGGAAGTAACATCTATTCTGCCACTAATCCTCCTATGGTTTCCACCTTACTTTGCCAGCTGGCACATAAATTATAAAACTTAAATTTGTAGAAGCACTCAGCATGGGCATTTAGCTAGAATTAGTTTTGCAAGCGCAAGAAAGTGGGAATTTATGGTTAATATAAAAATAACTACCATTTGCTGAGCAGCTTTTATTGTATCAGGCTGTTTTCATTCCATATATATATATGAGATATTTTATATACATATTTTATATACGTATATAAGTATATATACGTATATAAAAATCTCATTCAGTCTTCTAGGAATCTTGTAAAGGAGGTAGATGTCACTGCTGTAGAGTAATTGAACGCTAGCTTATTCTGAAAAACCCCTAAGCTCAGTGGTGGGGGAAGTACAGGGAAGTTTGTATATTACTCAATAATGTCTGGTGCAGGTCAGCAGGCTCCCCCACCAGCAGCAATGTCCTAAGGGCAGCCTTGGGGGTGGGCTCCTCCTATTACTTGACTCCAGTACTTGAGTCGTTTGCTTCCTGCCATATGGACAAAAAGGGAGAGAGAAAGAATGAGTAGGCACAGGAGCTGTTAAGCACCTCAGCCCAGAACTAACCTTACATCACTTCCATTCACATCCATTGGCCAGAAATCAGTCACATGGCAACCTAGCTGCAAGAGAGGCTGGGAAATGGTGAGGAATGTGTAGACATTAGTAAACGCTAAAAGGATCTACATAGTTTACTCTTCTGGTCAGCAAATGTCTACTTCCTTCCATCATTGCAAACACAGAACACACTCGCCTTTCCACAAAGGAAACACCTCACATTCACTCCAGTCATTGCACGCAGCTCCAAGTCCAGTATAGATGTGGTATATCTTAATCTGGTGACCCAAGAACTAAAAGGAAATGGTTTATGAATTAAAATGACAACTCTCTCTCTCTCTCTCTCTCTCTCTCTCTCACACACACACACACACACACACATTGCAAATGGTGTAACAGTGATGGGACAAACACCATAAAAATTCCTGTACCCCAGTTCTTCTATAAATAAATTAATCATTAAAAAATTCCTATTCAGAAACCAAAGAACGGAGACACATGGCGAGACAGACATGGGAGAGGCCCTTCCAGGTTCCTCTCCTGGGCCCCTTGTGAGGTGTTTGTTGAGGAATTGGTCCCCCAGGCAGCCTGCCGTCCACTTCTTGCTACTGAAAGAAGTTGTTTTCAGTCTTGAAAAAGATTCTGAGTGCATCACCACTTCCCTATAGTTTTAGAGCCTTTCTCTCTTGCACTGTTTCAATTAGAGACATTATTCTGTGCCCATAGCATGACAGCTACTTTAGGTGACTCAAAAATCACAGTGGACAATAAGCTATAGTGTTTGAAATAATTGATGAGGTTTTGGTCCTGAAACTGGTTCGACTAAGTTTACACAATGAGCATCCTTAATAGGGCATGCCTGTGTCCACAGTTCTATTCCCCACCAAATGGTTCACTTATTTAATGACTGTTTCCTATATTCACTTAGGGGATTTAGTTATATCACAACCATTCATTAAATGTGGCAAAAAGTCCACATTATCCTACGTTTGCTCTCTGCACAAGCGGCCACATATTTGCAAAAGTTGCCCAAATTGTCATTGGTCTGATCCTAGGAATCAATAAACACTTATTATCTACATTGTTATTTGTTTATTTACTCCTCTTGTTGAACATATATAGGTTGTTTCTGTCTCAGAGCTGGTATAAACAATGCTAAAATGAGCCCCTTTTCACCCACACCTTCCAGCACATCTGCCATTATCTCCTTGGGATAAATTTCTAAAAATAGAGATGCTGGATAAAAGATCATTTGAAGGCTTCTCATGTGTTTTTCTAAATTGCTTTCCTGCCACATCTGCTTTAAGATGTATGACAAACAATTTTAATCATCATTTTTAGTTGACTGTATTAAGTTGGCTGCAATTTGAATCCACAAGTGTGTGTGTGTGTGTGTGTGTGTGTGTGTGAGAGAGAGAGAGAGAGAGAGAGAGAATGGTAGTTGGGGACAGGTGATAGAAATAATAAAAGCAGCAACATCAGCTAAGACTGAAGGCAGAAGACTTATTTAACTGTATGGACAGATTGCAAAGTGTGTGTCCTTCCCAAAGCTTACAATTCATAAACAAGAGAAATGTTAAAATAAGATCTTGCAAATACATTATTTTAGGTATCAGCCCCTTCTCAGGAAAACATAATGCACACTAATTTCCAACTGTCAAACAGACAAGTTAGGTAATAATTACATAGCAGCGACTGTGTTTTGTGTTAGCAGGACTGATGCTTAGACACAATTCCTCTAGTTACCATTGTTTCAGAAGATAGAACACGGAGTTTTCTATGCGCTGGTTCCTGGGGTTTTTTTTGTTTTTTTGTTTTTTTTTTAAGCTTCCAGCATAGCAATGCCATTTGGCTGTAAGACATCACTTCAAAAGGCAAAAAAGCAACTGGGAGGACACAGTAAGAGGACAGCGGATAAGGGAGAGAAATACAAGTGTGTAGATGCCGGGAGCTTTTTTGCTCCTCTTTTGCCTCTGGCCAGGGTTTGCACAAGAACGTCAGCGCCCTAACTCATTCCTAACGAGAGTATATATTAAGTGCTTTGAAATGTGAGTATTATGGGAAGGATCACAGTTGCTTTAAATTATAGCAGTTGGCTAGTGCCTGGGAGGAGCGGAAGGTTATTTAAACCCAGAAAGACAATTGCAGAGCTTTGAACAACAGCATGAGCTCCAAGCTTCAAATGCGTTCTCCAGCTCAGAGCACTTTATTTTTTCCTCAAGTTGTTTTTTGTATTGTTCGGAAGTAGCTTCGAATACCAAATGCATATTTCTGCTTTACTTTTTTTGGAAGCTTTCTAACTTCATGGGACAGCCAAAGCAGGCAAGTCTGACATCCGTGCCGTCTAGAGAAGGTAAGTTACTGTTTTTGCTGCACTTTTTCTCTTGTTTCCGCCTGTTTGGTATTCATCGGGAATATTTACTGGAGAACTTAAGACAGCTACTTGTAACGAAATAGAGAACTTGCAGGAAGTATGTCAACAAATGATAAATCAGCAATTAGAAACCCTCAGCGGTGGGGCTTTCTCTTACTTTCTATTCTGCTGGACCCAAGACCCTCTGGAATGTCATTGACTACGTGATAAAAGGTCATTTCTTTTAAAAAATGGATGTGGGTCTTCAAGACCTGCAGTCCATGTGCAGACCAGCGTCCTCCAGCGTGGTGGTGGCCCCAAGGCCAGAGTAGCTGGGTCTTCTTCTCCCGGTGTAGGGAACTTGACTTCCGGAGCTGCGGGCTTTTATTAACTCAGAGATCTTTCCCATGGACAATTTGAACATCAGTCCAAAAATTCTCTGAAGTGTGGTTGCTATGACTTCTTACAAACTTGTTTTGCAGAATCTGCTTCTAAAAGTTAAATAAATCATTTGCTTTTCCTGGGTCAAAACACAAGAGGATGTTGCAGGGATTATGTCCCCAGGGGGAGCAAGAGGAAACAGCCCTACTGAAGGTTTGCTCGCTCAGGTTGCAGTTGACCGGCTATGCGAGTCGCCAACTGGGGACTGGGGTCTGCTTTCACCCTTGCAGCTCAGAAACAGGTGGGGAGCAGAGAGGTGAGGAAAGTCCTGATTTTTCATGGCTCGGTGGGGGGCCCAAACCGGGGAGAGGGAGGTCCTCAACCCCAAAGAAGGTCTCTGTTATCAGCGCTCCAGTCTTCCCAGGCAACACTCCAGGAGCAAAACACTAGCTCTCCACAGAAATGTGCAGATTCCTGCGGGCTGCGATCCTCCCTCCGTGCACACATAGGTACTCACAGGCCCCTGGGGACATCTTAAGCCATGTCAGTCTGCAAAACCCAGGGCTACAGAAACCTTAGCAGAGGCCCTCAGGCCTGGGGGGCAGTGCGAGAGGGCCCTAGATGCGCTGGCTGGACCGGCCCCACCTGCGTACTGAGTCAGCTCTTGCTGTTTCTGGAAGATTGTTTCTGTCTGTGTCAAACTGTGATTAGCTAAGGTGGATGACAGTGGCCTCCCCAGCCGTTGTCAGAAGGAGCCTCAGGTCAGAGAGGACTGGCGAGCAGAAGGGAGCAGGCAGCCCCATCAGCTCATGGCAAGGTGTCACGACGGACTTGCAGCTCCTCTCTCGTGCATGTCTGAGCCCCGGCCTGGTGGGACTGCGCTGCGCATCCGTGTGGCTTCCTCCACCCTCTACCCTGGCCCCGCGCGCGCCAGCACCCGGAGCCTTGGAGAGACGAGATGGTTCCGTCTCTTCCTTCTCCATTCACAGGCCAGTTCGGGCAGCCCCCACCCTATTCGGAGGGGGTCCCCGGGCCCCCACCCCATGACCTCATCGCAGGCAGCGGGAGGGCTGGGAGGCCGGGGTTGCGTGGCGCCTGAGCGCGCCCTGGGGACGGGTGCGGCCGAACATGCGCAGCGCGTGGTGTGACTGCGGGGGTGTGGGGCGCCAGCTTCCTACCCCCGCTCCCCGCGAGGCTGGCGGCTTTTCTGGAAGCCAGAGCCATAGGCCCCACCTCCGGCCGGAGAAGGCCCCAGACAGGACAAAAACAAAGAGGCAGCTAACTAGGTTGCTGCAAAATCCTCGGCAGCAGACTCATCTGAGGCTCAGCCCTTGGGGGCCCAGGGGGGCTGGCCATGAAACCTGGACAGTGCCCTGGAAAGGACAGGTCAGGGTCCTCCCCAGAAGGACCCAACAAGAGGCCCCATCTGCCTCCTCGCCTCGGAGAGACTGGGGGAGAGGCAACATCTGCGAGGAACGGTGGGGGCGCAGGGGACCGAGGGAGGCCCGTGTTAACTGATGAACTGCCGGGCAGCCCCGCCGTGCGTCTAATGATGGCTTGGAACCAGGCTGTTCCAGGGTGCAGGGACAGTCTCAAGCCCCAAGTCTGTGAAGCAGACCTGAAAAGCCCCAGGCTGGAGAACCAACCCTTGGAACAATTAGGAAAGAGACACCATGGTAATTGAACCCACCCAAAAGAGGATCTAGTCTGTGCCAGAACCTTATTCACCAAGGCTCTTTGAACGTGGCCCTTGACAGAGACATCCAGCTTGACCAGCCTAGAAGTAGGTGGAGAACGCAAAGAGGGACTTTGCATGTCGGCTTGCTGAAATTAAAGCAGCTTCTCCTAGAGTTACAGCTAAACTAGACCTTGAACTACTGTCAACTTGTAGAAAGTAGAGGAAAAAAAGAGCAAAGCAGACTCTTCTCATTAATTTCATCCGGGAAAGGTCAGCCTTTGCCCATGGTTTGAAGACCTACTGTGAGCATTGTCTTCCTGAGGGCCAGGCATGGGACAAAAGCTAAATAAAACAGCAGCCTACCTTCAAGGAATTATCAGTCGGAGAGGGGAAATAAAAGATGCACTCTGATATCTCAGATGCACATGAGTTGTTAGGAGGAAAACGCAAACAGAGGCTCAGAGCAAATTGGGGTTCAGAGAACAGGAGACGGCGGGGTCCCGGATGAAGGTCGGAGGTGGCACTCTCTGACATTCACCACTGTAGGGAGCTGTGCTCAGTGTGTTGAAACATGACTGACCATGTGTCTTTATAGAGCTGGAGGTGGGTGTTGATGTGTCCATCTCAAAGATGAGGTGACTGAGCCCCAGAGAATGGTGTCACCCACCTGGGTCTTCCAGGAGTTAAGGGCAGATGAGGGTCTCAAGCTCAGATGCAGCTGATGCTCGGCACCACCCCTCACCCAGAAAAGAATCCTCAGAGGAAGTAATGTGCAATCTGACCTCACAGGTCAGGTGAAGATTGGCAGAGGGGCGTTCTAGGCAGCAAGGAGAGTATTAGCAAAAGCGGGAGAGAGACCAGGGCAGCGAGGCCCTGGGAAGTCACCCTGGTAGAGCAAAGTGCGTGCACAGAGAAGGGAATGTGCTGAAAGACTGGGTTGGAATCAGATCACAGAAAGCCTTGAATACCATAACACAAACTTTGGGTTTTTTTTAATGGAACAATCATTAACAGTTTATAAACAAGAAAGTAACATGATGAGGGCAAGAATCTAAGATGATTAATCATTCTATGGGAGGGGCCAAGACTGAGCCTGCAGTTACGAAGAGGTGTTTGTCCAGGTACAAGACCACGCCAGCGTGTTCACAGCACTTCAGGGGGGGAGGTCCACCCTGGGCCACCTTCTAAGTCACCACCAAGACCTGGTCTGTTGTAATGGGTTTCACATGACCAGCCCTGCAGTCTCTCTGAATCCAGCTCACCCCTGTAAAAATGGGATGGGTGGACAAAAGAAGGGACAGAACGTACTAGTCGAACTTTGAGGACCTTCCCAGTTCTCAAATTCCATGAAGATATATTGCTAAACACTTCCATGGAACTAACTGTAGAGTTCTTATTCAATCATTGGGATCCAGATTCTTCTTATCAAACAGGCATCTTTCCAAAAGAACTTTAGGGCCTATAAGCATTTAAGAGCTTAGGACTACAGCAGTTACATAACAATGGTATTGGCATGCATTGATGGGGAGGGTGTATTTTAATATATTCTTCAGGGGAAAATTTTACTCGTATCTCTAGCTATTTGCCTTTTGCAAAACCCAGCTGTCTGTCTCTTGCTGTGAGAGCTCTTGCTACAGTTCATACCACACTGGGATCTTGTAGTATATTCAATGATATTTATTCATGTTGGCACCATGACTTCTGCCAGATCCCAAATAGACAGGAAGCTTCTAAAGTGTAGGAATTAGTTTATCTTCAGATTCCTGATGCCGAAAATCTGAGTTCCATCTACCCCATCGAAACACAGTTCTGCAAGAAATGTCACTTCATTCTCTTTAACTCAGTTGTATCAGATTCCAAGGATTCATGGCAGCAGGAACTTTCATTTCAGAAATTTCAACCTCCAAAACCAAGGCGGTCTTTCCACACACCAAGGGTGCCCATTTATATACTGCTTTGATGGCTGTGGAATCTTCAACTTCCATTTGGGAACCCGGGTCACTGTGAAGGCCAGGCCCTCCAGTGTCTGAGCAGCCCTCTGCCTGGGAGGTCTGGCCATAACTAATGAGCATTTCCTGGATACACTGACCTGGATACCCCAATCTCTCCAGGTCTGGGGGAGCTCCCACCACCACCCACCCCCCAACTCTTGGGCTTGACTTTCAGAAATCAAAGTAAGAATTGCTATTTTCAAGGAACGTCTGCTTCCTGTGAACTAGAAAACTCATAGGACTGGGCAACATTCCTGGGGTGAGGTGGGGCAGAGACCATGCTCAAGTGAGTATTTCCCTAAGCTACCTTTTCATGCACCCTACAGGGAGCCGATAGACATCAGGGAAATGCATGCCCCCCAAAACAATGAAATGGCTTCTCCCAGTTGCTCAGTGTGCCACCAGGGGAGCTATCATCAGGACCAGCTCAGGAGTGTTTTCACAGGTACCTGCATTTTGCACCTACAGTCTCCCTGTCCCCATTTTTCAAGCAAGAGGTAACTAGCTTGTTTAAGATCCTAGAAGAACTGAGAGACAGGAGTATTTCCACTCAAGTGGTGCCCTTCTCTAAAACCCACACACCCTTTCCACCCAGCCACACTCATTCCTACAAAGGATTCCTGATTTTTTCACAGTCCAGAACACTTGTCCTTCAGTAGCCCTTTCGAATTAAAAATTTTAAATGAGACTTTTTCCCCAACATAAACCAAGTGTGACTGTTCCTGGTACAGTAGCAATTCCATAGAAACATTTACACTTCGTTTCATCATTCATCTGTGGGAAGCACAAGGAGACTTAATCCCATTGGAAAGATGAGAGCAAGGTAAAATGCATGGACTTTCAGCAAAAGAAACAAGTTAGTGGTCACAGAGCTAGAAGAGAGCTCAAACTCTAACATGCACTTGTCTGTCTCTACCTCCAACTCCAGGGAGAGAGTTTGTCCTAATTATTGAAAGACTAATTATAGAATAATATTAAAATCATGTGCCCAGGGCCTGGAGACCCAGGACTGCGTGTCCACCCAAGATGGGCAGTCGCCACCTGCTCCGGTGGTTTCCAGGTAGCAGATCTTCAGACGTTTCAAGAAAATTCACTTCTCTGGCTTTTTATGTAAAATGTTCCTATAAGTGAATAAATAAACATACACATAATTTTCCTATAAAAACACCTACTATGTGTTTCATCTATAAGAAGAGAAATTGCATATTTTTCAACTCAGTGTCACCTGGAAACATCAATAGTTCCTGTTTTCTTGTTTCATGGGAAATGTCAAGGGCTCCTGCCCTTCAAACTTTCCTGAATAAACATGTACACACAAGCACACTACACTGCCCTGGAAATAGTCACATCTAACAGAGCACAGAAGGTATGTCTACAGGGAAACCCTCATTCGGTACCCCCAACCTCTCTCTATTTATCCCTATTTTGCAAAGAGGACCCAAAGCCAGACCGTCACATGGGCACAGGGCGTGTGAATACTTCTTGGCAAGTGGCGCTGGATGGGTTGATGTCCCTTGGGTTGGAGGAGAAAATTTAGAATACATGTTACTGCTGAGGCTCAAAGGGGAGGGCAAGTTGGGGTCATCGATGATCCTTCTGACCTCTTTTGGTAACTTTAAATCTCCACCCCCCTGGACGAGGCTGCTAGGGCTCACATGCAGAAATCCCCAGAGCAGGTGGCTTATGCAACAGAAATTCCCTCTTAGAGTTCTGGAGGCTGCAAGTCTAGGGTCAAGGTGCTCCCAGGGTTGGTTTACAGCCAGACCCCATAAATGTCAGCATATCCCCTTCTCCACACCAAGGAAAGTAAGTTCCAAGACACGCAAAATAAAGCAGTTGATGTAGAAATCGAAAGTTAAAGCCATGAGACAGTGGAACAGCAAAATATGTGCACCTCAGGCCCCATCTGGTTACTGTGCTTGAGCGTGAAATTTCACTTCCTGGCGGCCAAACCCAGTCCTTTCAGACTTAGGTGACTCATGTCTTCTCTGGTGTGTCCTGGGTGCAGGGTTTGGGGAGGGAGAATGAACTCACTTTCTTGTGCCCAGATCCTCATCCTGCCTCTGAACAACTGCTTTCCCCAACGCTCAGCTGGCTTTCCTGCATCCGCTGACCTCTCCCTGCCTCCTGGGCCTATTGTGCAAAGTCCTGCTCTACATCATTCTGTGTAGCAAAGAAACCAGATCTTATAATTAAGGCGATTTGTAGTTGAAGCTGTCGCTCGGATGTTGTGCAGGGCATCTGCCATCCTCACTGAGAGAAAGCTGACGGAAAGCGAGTTCAAGCTACAGCTGGGTCGTTTATGGGAGAAAATTATCTGAGGAGGGAAGGGAGGGGGAGGCAGGAGGGAGGAAAGACTTCTCTGAATCCTGTTCTACTGCCCCTGAAGATACTTTCTTCATCTTCTTTCCACTTACTCTCCTCTTTCCTCTCAAGCCTGCGCATTAACCCATATCTCCATGCCGGCCACTCCCCTGCAATGAAAAGCTGGACCTGAATTCCAGCCCTTTGGTTATTGGTCCAGACACTCTCCCAGGATGCACCCGACACCAGTCAGCGTGGCCATCCCAGGGATGTTCCCCCCGGACGTCACATGTCAGCGGGGCCAGGTCCAGCTGCACTAGAGCTGGCATAGTGCAGGCAACGAAAAGTATTAAAACCAAAGCAATCAAGGAACGGCTGCAGGTCTACACTGGAGAAGAGAAAGCTGACAGCGCCTAGAACGCTGATTTCAGCCCTTAGACTTGCCCTCAAGGAGGAATTCTGAAACTGTTCTCCAAGATTTGCCTTCAATTTCTTGGGAATCTAATGCAGAGAGGATTTGACCTGAGTTAAAATCGAGGTGCTGACATTTTCAGGTCTGTGCCCTTGGGCAGTTCCATCTCCCTCCCTCCACTTTCTTGTGATAAAAAATAAGAATAATAGTCTCCGTCCATGAGGCTGTCATGTGGTGTCTGCTGAGCCATAGCTGAGGGTAGCATTCCTGGTACATCGCCTGAAACGCGCTGGGAAAGCCTAGATGTACACGGTCATCCAGCTGCTTGGGTTTTCTTTTCTTCCCCTCCTACCTTCTTTCTTTTCCCATAGCCAGCCAGCCATCCCTTGAGCCTGCATTCAGTAGGTTTTTTGATTAACTAACAATTGCAAATTTCCTTTAACAAGAACGCAGCTACAGTCCAACTCGACATTGTCTGAATTACAAGCCTTGCCTCTTTACTACACAAAACCACATTCTGAACAGGATTCGAGTGAGCCCCTAAAAGAGATTCAGCAGAAATGATTGGCAGGTGGAAAAACAGAGCTTGGCAACATTATACAAAGAAAGGAAAGAGGGAAGTTTGACTGTGGCTCACAACCTTTGCTGCATCATCGTCATCCACAGGGAAGCTCAGAAAAACCTAAAGCCAAGCCTCCACCCCAGACCATTACATCAGAATCCCTGGGTGTGGGAACCCACCGATAGCATGTTTAAAGGCCCCAGGTGATTCTGACGTGCAGCCAAGGGGGAGAAGAGCTGTCTTAAAGCAAGTGGGCCTGGTGGGGTGGAAGCTGCAGAGCTGACAGGCAGTGTGCTGCATGCTGGTCTGAGCGCATCGCATCGCAACTCCTAATTCTAGAGAGACCTTTGCAGAACAGCTGCGGAAATGCAATTAGACTGTGAAAGGCTGAGTGGCCAGGGAAGAGTGGAAACAGGCAGGGCTTAGTCCACCGAAATCCTTCAACAAACAAGGTAGAGCCCAAACGGAAACTTGGGGAAGAGGAACTTGAGGAGTTAACAAAAGCCAAATCATTTATTTTCAGAAAATGGAGGGAACCCAAAGATGAGTCTACTATGTCTTAGATGCTGGTCATTTAAATTTTGGTAAATAGTGAAAAAAGTTTGCATTGACCAGTCGGTTTCATCTTGATGATTTGAAATTCATCAGGGGCTCTTGACCTGGAGCAGGTCCTCTGCTTTATGCCGCACTACTCAGTTCATTTCAATGGCCGTGTGTTAAATTTTCAGCTGTGTGTCAAATACGTTACAGGATTATCATCCCCAAACTTCCCGGAAACCTCTACTATAATTGCCTCCCATTCTACAGAGGAAGAAAACTTGCAGCTGGTGGAGAGTGGTTCAGTGATTTGCCCTGACTCAGAAGGCAGCAAAACCAGGATTTGAACCTGGGCCTATGGGACCCGAAAGTCCATGTTTTATTCACTCTGCCATTCTGCCTCCAGACAAAGCACAGATTCAATCCTTGGAGAGCAGCAGGTTTCCATGGAAACCTGCAGAATAACAAACACTGTTCCCTGGAAGGTAGGGTCCCTACCCCAGAGTACCTGGAAGAGATGGAGGACATAGAGAGCCACAGCTCTTACTTCGGGTGGCCAGAGGGCTTGGCCAGGCACTAAACATTTTAGAGAGGGGTGGGCTGAGGTCTTGCCATCACTGACAGATGCCAAGGGAGGCACAGCAGGAGCTGCCAGAATTGGTGCGACTCACACCAGCTGATCTGAAAATTCAACGTCCAGGGCTGCGTGCTCAGGTGCAGTGGGGTTTGACAGCAACTGGCACTCTCATGCTGTTCCTGTCCACCATCTGTGCACTCCATCCTCCTTCCTGGGCACACAGCTCCTGCCGACTTCTGTCTGCCAAATAGCTCAACCCGTGCCAGCTCATTTGGCTACCTTCTCTTCCCAAAACCTGATCTCCACATCCCTGGGTGGCCCCTGAAAACTCAGTGTCCATTTGCAGGCAATACTTACTTCCTAGGACATCCAGGTATCTGTGGTCTGCTTTGATTTCTAGGATACCAGCCCAGAGGAGAATGAAATCTAATAGAAGCTATCACATTTGCTGCAAATAACTGCATCATGTGTGTCAAAGTGATGGTTCCCATTCAGGCTTCCGTCTGCAGACAGGGCAATTAGCTGCCCTGTGCACTCAGATGAGGAGTGAGCAAAACGCTGCTTCTCTTCCATTCAAGAGGCCTGGAAATTGCTTATGCAACATCCACACAAAAGAGCCAGTGGCATTTTATGTTGCCTTTTAGAAAAACATTTGAATGTTGTGTTTTAAAAGAAACTGGCCAGCAAGGTTATTCCAGGACAAGTATTAGATTCAGAATAAAGTTGGGTCACACCACACGGAGACTGTTTAGTTTGGACACATCACCAGCTATGCCCATAAAAGGGCAGTTGGCTGAGCGTGTTCCTCTTGGCTCTTATTTTCAGAGTTTCTTCAAAAGTTTATCTAACAAAAGTTTGAGGGAAGCCATGTGATGCACCCATAAAAAACAAACACCTCAGATAGAGTTTGTGTCGCAGACCACATCATCCAGGGAGTTTGGGGTGACTGAGGCAAGAGTTCTGTCTAGGGCGCCCCTGACTGGTGCCGAGAGGCTTCGGGAGAAAGGAAAGGCAGACATGAGCCCCACATCCTGATGAGGTGCTGGGCAGACATGACCTCATGCAGGCCTCCCTCTCACTCCCAGCTGGTCACATGCCCACTTCCCAAGAAAGAAAAGCTGGGGATGACACCATTGCTTCTTAAACCCAGGGTACAGCAAACCTTAGAAATCTGTCTGTAAAGGTGGGGCTACTAGAAGGGGGAGGGAAAAAGAAGGGCAAATGGCAGAAGGAGTCCCATGGAAGGTAGCGGATGCCTTGCTGGTGGGTGTGGTGTGGTCACATATATCTGAAGGTGTGAACCTGCACCCCCAAATCACACAGTGTTGTGAGCCAATCTTACCTCGTTTTTTAAAACAATGTGTTTGAATCAATGAAAGACGGAATCTTAGAAGATAATCAAAAAGTAAATACATCACACAATGAAGCTGTAGGCCCTGTGTCTAGTCGAACCTTGGAAATTGGAAGCTGAGGTTTCCTGTGAGTCTTAAGCTCCAGTGGAGGGATTTCTAAAAACTCACGGATCTCCACTAAGAAGTACCATGGTCTTCTCCAACTCCTTCAGAGCTGTTTTGTGGAAGGCTTAGTTTTATACAGTTAATCCTCATCAAAATCCATTTTCCAACGCGGGAAAATAAAGTTCAGAAGTCTCAAGCTTCAAAGGAGAGGAGGCTGGGCAGGGCAGCTTCTTGAAGGAATGAGAGGATCCACATACCCAGCAGGGAGTTGGGGGGTTGTCCTTGACAAAGGCCAGGGAGCCCTATTCGATCTAAGAACATTCTGGAAGGAAAGCATTGAGATGAAAGTTACGTAAGAATTGGGTAAGAGTCCAAAGTGTGAAGGACTCGGGATCCAGGAGGGCAGGACAGCCTTTCTTCTCAAGGAGAGAGGATGAAGCAATGGCGTGAGAGCGGCATGTGGACAGAGTTGTAGGAGGATTAAGCTGTGGAGGACGGAAGTCGGAGACCAGCGGGGGACTCTCCTGGCTGTTCAGATGTTCTGTGGGTCTCTCAGGCTCTGCTGAGTAGATGCAGCAGGATCGTTTCAGATTAGGGTTTATCTATCTTTGGCTAAATACCCAGCAGTGTGGTGTTAGCAGTATAATATTTCTCTTCTTAATTTTTTGAGGAGTCTCCCTACTGTTTTCCATAACGACTGCATCAAACCTGACAGCTATTAATAAAAGAAAAAGATGGTGAAATTCTACCACTTGCAACAATATGGATGAATCTAGAGGGGGCTGTACTCAGACAGAGAAAGACAAAAAGCATGTGATTTCACTCAAATGCGATAGAAACAAAACAAATGCAAACATTCCAATTACCAAAGGACGAATAGTGGTTATCAAAATACCAGTACTTATTTCCAAAGTACTAAATCATGCACTTGAATCTTTTAGCACTGAAGTGATAGAAAATCTTGGTCCTATTTAGACAAACTCTCTTTCTGGAATGTCTACTGCCTGTTCCTAATTCTGACCATGAGAACTGCCCAGAATAAAGTCAACCCTCTTTCCACAGATATTTGAAGACACTACCAGTTTCCTCTCTCAAGATGGCCACATCCCCCCTCCCGTCTCCCCATCTCTCAAAATTCCCCCAGTTTCACCTTCCTGGGACATGTTCTAATCTGTCAGAAGTTAATGGTCATCCTCTTAGGCTCTGGAATAAAATGAGTGGCCTCAGTGCCTCCCTGGTGGCGCAGCGGTTGAGCGCTGGGTTGCAAAGCTGCCCGCAGCTTCTGCAGCACCGGTTCGATCCCGGCTGCTCCCTGGGTCCCACATGGCGCGCAGACCTCTCCTGCCACCCGCTGCTCCCCTCAGCAGTGTACTTCGGTCCTTCTGCCTGCTCTGCTCCCCGCTCTGGCTCTGGTGAATTCTCTCACCCTCCCGCGCTTCTGACTGTGCCCAGTGCTTGTATAAATAAATAAATATATCTTTAAAAAAAAAATGAGTGGCCTCAAACTCTGCTGGTAGGATGGTGAATTTATGCAACGTTGCTGGGAGTATTTGGCGATATATATATATGAAATTCTTAAAAATAAGCATATTCTTCCATGTCGTAAAATTTATTCTAAGAAAGTAATCATGGATGTGTGATAAAATTTAGTTATGAGGATGTTCATGACAGGGCGCTTTATTATTCCTGCCTGTGGAAGCAATCTAAACTTCCCAGAATAGAACCACATTACAGAAGTGTTGGCCCATCCAGTCATTTAATACCATGGAGCCATTAAAACAACAATGGGAGCAAATCTACATTGACTTACCGAAGGATTTCTATAACTTTATATCAGAGATTATAAAAGAGGGGCTACAATCTTATTACATTTTTATTAAAACATCCATCTACCATAGAGCAAAACATCCCGAGAGGTTAACAGTAGTTCTGTAAGCTTGATTCAATTTAATGTGTTTCTTGTCTTTGTTTTTCTGCAATAAACTATTACATTCATAATAAGGGAAACCAATTCTGTTTAGTGTGAAACTCCTGACTGCCTTCAGGAAAGAGTCCAAACCCCCTGGCCGGGTACACGAGGCTGTTTTATGATGTTACTTCTTGGGTTTCCTCTCCGGAGGGTCCTCACAAGCTCTCCCCACGTCAGCCCTTGTGAGCGGCCTGCTGTTGCTCCGACGTGTGTCACTGTTTTCCACCTTCCCACTTCTGCTCGAGGCGTCCGCCAGCTTGGGGAGGTTCCCAACATGACACAAGCAATAAAATGGCAAAACCAGTCCCGGCTATGTCGGAAGCCCATGCTGTCTCCTCGGGATGGGAACGAAAGCCTGGTACAGTCGAGGTGATCTTTTTCTGATTATCTTTGTGCCATATTTAATCTCAACATAGACAAGTTAATCACTTACATGCTCTACAACATTAGCAGGTCGGGGAAAAGGCCAGAAATATAGCCCTTCTCATTGTCATGTACGTCGAGACACAACCTGATTCTGAAAACACACTTTCCCTTCCGAGCAGGCTGTCCAGGGGATTCGCCGCCATAGTTTATCAGGCGTCACAACCCAGTTTGCACACACACACACACCCAGGATAGTCAGAGTCCACGAAGAGGGTCTGCTCGGACTTCTTTGTTTCTTTCATTGTAGGAATTTTATATTGAATTTCAAAACCCAAGGGGCACAAATAAATTCCAGATGTCTTCCCAGATCCCTAAATCTCACATCAGAATAAGGAGCGCCTGGTTATGGAGGAGTGGATGGTTACATTTCAATTCACTGAAAACCGAAAGACCCTCTGGGCAGCTCTTCTGACTTTCCTCCACGAAGAAAGCAAATGAAGGCTTTTGAGAGCCTTGAGGTGCTGAGTCCTTGAGATTTACAGCCCAGCTGTCTGACACATGTTTGCTCTTATTCTCTCCTCCAGAGGTAAAATAGCATCGTGGTGAAGCTCAGGGCCCATGGCCAGACTGGTCCTTTCCAATCCCACCGGGTAACTCTGGACAAGTCACCTAGCCCATCTATTCCTTGATTTTCTTACCTGTAAGGCAGGGGCAGTCGCAGGATGGACTCGTGGGGTCATTGTGGAGACAAATGAGTCAGTGATTTGAAGTGTTCAGGGCAATGGCCATCGCAGAGTAGAACATTTACCCCTCTTATTCCCTAAAATGTGTGTGTATGAAGAGCTGATATGGTAGATCTCCATGGTTAGGAAATTCCTGTCCTTTCTTTCCCTCAGGTCTAAGCTAAGTTTAGATCCCAGAACCCTTCCCGAAGCCTTGTCCAGGCCCAGACTTCCCATACCTGAGCCAGCATTCCTGATTCTGGCTGTTACATCCAGGGTAACTCCCCTTGAAAAATGTCAAAGCCCTGTCCTCAGAGGACTTGTGATGTAGCTTGAAGTCTCCACTTGGTAAAAGGAGATAACATGATGTGAAACACCAAAGCACCGTAGAAAGTTCTCAAAACATGATTGATGTCTTCCTCCTTCCCCCTTCCCATTAATGATTGGTCCCTATGTTTGCAAGAAATCCAATTTTGAAAGACCTTCAGGACAACCCAGCAGAGAATTTTCCATGCCAGGTAACTGGCAGCATCTCAATGTCACACCTGCATCCACGCCAGATGGCATAGGACAGACTTGGTGCAATTTCACACTTAACACATCTTCTCACCCCTCAATGAAAAATTGATGTTTTATTATCTACAGAACTGCCCTCATGCATCACTGCTTACCATTGAACTTGCACAGTTCTGTAAATAGGCATCAGCATCAGCAACACGATTTTGCAGAGTGGAAAACTAAAACCTGAACAGATGAACATATTGCCCCCAAGTGGACAGGTGCTAAGTGACTTGGCAGGGGTTTGAATGTAAGTGCTCTACCTGGGAAGTCTGTGCTTTCTTTCTACCAAACATGACTGTTACGTTACAGAATTAAAGCACGACACTTTAAAAGAAGCCTCATTAATTCTGTGTTTGCATCATTTCCACTGGATGTCCTTTTTGATTTCCAGCTTTGATTTTTCTCAGTTCTTTGACGCTGCCATGGGCGGCAACATACAAACTCAGCGCAGTCAGCCAGGTTGGAAATTTCTAGAGGCTGGAATGATTCTGTGTTGGAAGGTTGGTTAAATAAAACAAAACAAAACAAAAAAAGAACATGTTTAATTGGTGTTTTCTTTCAAGCAGAATTGTTACTGACTTTAGCCAAATAATGCCTCATCTAGAAAGAAAAATGAATGATTCCAGCAAGTTTGTTGAACGAGAAGCCAACTCTTTTGCAACAATGAAGTATTCTACAGAAATCTGAAAGTAGTCCATAGTGAGAATAAGATGGGCAACAGAGTGGTGTCAGAGTTGGCCCCAGGTAACAGAAACCAACCTCAGTGGTCTGGCCAAAGAGGAGTTTATGTTTCTCATCTAAAAAGAAGTCTGGGGCGGTTACAGTCCAGGGTTGGTGGGATGGCGTCAGACATCATCAGAGATCTGGCTTCCTCCTGCCTTCCTGGTAGTAATAGACTCTCTGGGTCCACGACTCTTGGTGTAACAGCCACAAGATGCAGCTCTTCCTCCTCGTCGTGACTACCCCCTGAGCTAATGCCAAAAATGTGGAGAACAACATCTGAACGCTGACACCAGCTGAATCGTCCCTTTGGGAGGTTTCCCAGCAACCTCTGCTTCTGTGGCTGCACCAGCTGGCTGGGTCACATGGCCTTGACTGGTCCCAGGGAGCCGGGGAAGGCGGTCTTTACCTGGTCAGACAGACACATCCTCTGTGAGCAAGAAAGAAGGGCAAATGGGCTTTGAGAGGCAACTGACAAAGTCTGCCCAGAGAACTAAGGACGTGTGGAGGCTCAAACTAAGACAACGCCAAGAGGAAGAGACTGTCCTGGCCTGGACACAAAGAAACCGTGGCCAGAGGTGTAATGTTTGCAGAGGTCACTACGCGGATTCGTCTTACGTCCCAGTGCCTGGCACATGTAGACACCGAAGGAATCATTTCAAAAATTTCTCCTCTCTTTCTCCCTTCTTGCCAATGAAATGACAGAACCAGCTGCTTTCAGGCTAGAGTGTCCCTGCCCTTCAGCCCCTGGGTGTGGCTGACTTTATCGGTTCTTGTCAAATCTCTCCTGTGTCAATGTTCATGCTCTTTGACTGGCTCTCAGATATGTGATGACATTATTTTCACTTTTAACCCCATCAACTAAAATATAGCCTTTGGTTTGCTTTGCTTTTTGTCTTCCCAGTGTATGGCACTATGTGGGGATTTAATGCTATCTGATGAATGAATGAATGAATGAATGAATCTCGATTCCATCATCTACTGAGCTGTGTGATCTTGGGCAAGCTTCATAACCTGTCATGAATGAGAAAAAATAAATGTTTGCTGTTCAAAGGTACTGGTTTGGAAGATGTTTATTATGCTGCAGCATTAAAGCTATAAAGGCTGATGAGCACCGCTGCTACTGTATAGTAGGGAGGGAGATTCAAGAGAGGAGATGCCCAGCGGGTAATGCCAAAGACATTCATGATAGAATAGCATCCCCCCTGTAACAAGACACATGGTTTCTCTAGCATTAAGATTAACAGGCAGTCTTGAACTGTAATAACTTCACATAGAGTGAAACTAGAGAGAAGGCACACAAACATCCCTAACGTGTAGTCTGAGATTGTTAGACCCTGCGGAGGACACTGCCTCGGGGAAAAACATGTTTTCTGGTTGAGCATCAATCTGTGGCATCAGTGAACAAGTACATGAGAAAACTGTCTTACCAACACAGTGTGATATCAGTGTGTTAGTTTGAGTTATGGGAAACAATTAAACAATCTCTCTGCACAGAGAGTAGACTAGGTAAGGAATCACTCCTTCGTGAGGCAGATATCTCATCTCTTGATTTTCAGTGCAAACCAAAGCTGGAATAAATTTGGGAATCTGACATAGGGTCGCCTGGAGGTTTATGCAGTCCAAAACATAAATACCAGAGTAGAATGGGGTTTTCCATCTTATTTTTCACACTCATGTATCATGAAATAATCAGTGAAACAGGAATTTTGGAAGCAACAAGCAGCTGTATGTTCACATGCAAGGTGGGGGGCTCAACCAGTATCTTTTCAAGGCATTTGCTACGCAGCAAAGAACAGCCAGATTTTCTTTCACTTCAGGCAACACAAATAACTGGAAATGAATCCTTGTAGTCAAACTGCCCTAGATTTGACTCCAGGTTGTTCGCTAATAAATAAGCAGCAGTAGACATGCTATTGACCTTTGCTGCATTGTTTCCTAAGGTGGAAGACAGAAATGATAATACCTAGCTTGAGCCCAGTGAGGTTGCCATGCTTGCAGCCAAAAGAAGGCAGGCACTGCTGATTCCATGTCATATGGTGATTCGACCCATACCTAGATTCCAAGACTGAGTTCCGAGCGGAAGGCTAAGCCCATGTGTGTCTGTGGGTCACAGCTCTTCCTTTTGCACATGAGACACCCAACTCAGGAGAGCTTAAGAAAAAGAGGAATGTAATTAAAAATAAAATAGCTCACGTCACTGGGCAACTAGGAATGGGGTTAGCTCAGGGCATGCCAGGTCCCAGGGGCTCAAATGATGCTCCTATTCCTTCCACTCCCTCTTCCTCTTCCTCTCCCTCCCCGCCCCCTGCTGCCTATTAACCTCATCATACATGGTAGGCAAGACGGCCAATGATCCTCTTCAATGAAAACCAAGGGACTTTCTCTTCCAAAACCCATCTTCCTTGAGTTACCTATTCCCCCCTGGCCTGTCAGTGTCCAGATGCACCGGGTGGCTTGGCTTGGCTGACTCTCTCATCTAGAGAAGGCGGTGAGAGTGTAGGCACTAGGCATGACCGCTGGGTTAGAACACATAGGACAGGGAGGGAGTTACTCAATGAATACCAGGGTGCTAGGAAGGCAGGAAAAATGACTACCCTGATGTTACAATACTTAGCTGAATACAAGGAAGACATAAAATTTCAGCTAAAATGACCTATTTCCTATACAAGTGTTCAAAGGACAAAAGATATCACGATTATGGTTTCACCCAAAGATAAGGTGTCCAGGACACTCTGATGTTAGCACTGTCTCATGCCCTGGAAAATTCCTCTGTCCCAGGCAGACTGTTGTGACTTGTCTGTGCCAGTCCTAAAAGTGAAAGTCCCACATCTGGGGATCCCGCTCGGTCCCTGGCAAACCAAGACCGTTGCCTCCTGCCTGAAGGGGCGCCATCTTACCTCGCGGTGGGGCCTTGCTAAGTCCTTAGCTGATGCATCAGTAGACGGACAGGTGGGAGGGAACAGGCCAGGCCGGCAGAGTCCTACGGACAAACGCAGCTGTCGTGTCTGGTTTATTTGGGGTCACGGGACGTGGCCCTTTGCTTTCCCCTTCTCTCCGCTTCTATGGTTTTCTTTCACTGTGTCTTTCTTTCTTCCTTTTTTTTCTTTTCCCTTTCTCTGGTTCTTGCTCTTCCCTCCCTGTCCTGCCTTTCTGCTTCTTATCTTCTTTCTGATCTTCCTTTTGTTTCTTATTTTCATCTTTTTCTTTTCTGGCAACAGATTTACCTTTCAAACAACATGTGACATTTGTGCAACTCCTTTGTGGTCTTTGCAGGAGCTGTGAGGTCTTGTTTCATTCACCCAAGTCTCAGAAAATACGTTTATTCTGGGTGATCCAACAAGTAAAGGGGAAATTCATTGTCAGCTGAGATGAGAGGTACATGCAGTTGCCGGTGACCGGGGTGCAGAGATGAAAGAATGAAAAAATGGGGGGGGGCGAAAAAAGATGGCAATGTTTAGGGAATGGAAAGCTGGAGACTTGAGTTCTTTTGAGCAACATTTTGGTTTTACTGTTTACATGGAGGTCGCATCTGCTAATAATGGAAATTCCTGAGATTTGGGAACTCTGTTCTTTTGATTCAATATTATCATTAATTAAGCAGTGTAAACCAGGAAATCCTTTTTGGTTGCAAACTATGCTTTGAAGCCTGGTCTGCATTTGAATGTTTTCAATCAGAATCTTAAAATGAAATTAGAAAGAAAGCACTTTCTAGTCTTCAAAGGAGAGTGATCATTAGGGAAAACAGAGCCTTCTGAATTAGCTTTGGGGGGTGATGGAAATTGTGTAGCCCTACTAAAGCTCTGTGGTCCTCAAGAATTCACTCCATACTCCAGAGACAAAGCTAAACGTTCCTCTTAACAAGCTCCATCCACAGTCAAGATGAGGCTTCCTCTACATTTGCATTTTCCAAACAGCAGCATCCACACCACTTGCACAAATTCTCTGTTATTAATATGTTACCGGTGCTGTTTATTTACCTGGTAGTTTCCTACGAATGTTTAAGGAATGGCTTTTTCTCAGTTAGATAGACTAGGTTGATGCAGCCAGTGTGACTTATTAGGGTTCATGTGTGGCAGTGTTCAGGCTGACCCTCAAACCCTAATTTCTTTAAACCTCAGTGGGTAGAAAAGCAATGTAACCCTCCAGAAAAGTAGTTACTGTGGGGGCATCAAGGGTAAACTCAGACCTTGCCACGGTCTCTTTTTTTTTTTTTTTTTTTTTTTTGGGGGTTCTACCTTTTGGGAGCCTTGAGATTTTGGACAAGTGATTTCGATTTTCTACACATATAGTCGTGAAGATTAATTAAGAATGAATGAATGAATGAATAAGTGAATGAATGAATGAACAGTGCTCCCATCTAAATGTTAGCCAGGAGTCTCTTCTTAGTGCTTGAGTAGACAGTGGCAAACTTTCAGAGTTGTATGGGGTAGACAGTTCATTTATCCTGGGAAAGCGGACACCATGGGGAGTCTAAGCACCTTCTGAAACAGATGGTTTCCTGCTGCTACATTGCCTTAGGGGAAATATGCAAAAAAAAAAAAAAAAAAAAAGTAAGCTGGCTCCCAAGCATCTCTGCAGCCCATGGTGCCTTGGCAGGAAATGTGCCTTCGCTGGGAATGGACACGGACATCTTGGTGTTTGCTTCTACGCTGGCATCCCCCAGAGCACATTTTCATCACTCGGGATGAGTGAGTCAGAGGTAAGGATCAGGAGAGAAAAAAAACATTTTACCAAGATTTTGTGAATCTCCCCACACACATTGAGTGGATGAGGGGACAGAGTGAGAGAACAGCCCAGAGTCAGGGCGAGGCCAGGCCCTGCTTCCTCTGCAGAGAATCAGGATCAGTTCAAGCTCACAAGGGTTTCAGACTATTTTTAACATTCTCTTCTCGATCTAGTTATTTCTGGTATATGGGAAAGCTGTTTTTGATACATTTATTATTTTTCTCGTAACCCTGTTGCTCATGTATAACTTCTAATAGTCTTTTTAAATTTGGCTGCATTGTTTGGATGTACAATTATGTTATATGTCAGTAATCCTAACTTTGCTGACCATTATCCCATCTTTATACTTCTTATTTTTTTGTTTCCTATCTTTGAAGTGTAAGTTAGTTTATCATTATCAAGGAAAGGTTAAAACAGGATTACATTTTTTATTCACTCTGATTACTATGAGACCATAGCAATTAAAAGTACAATAAACAACTAAAATATGTTTGAGTGATTGCTATGTCCAGTGACAGTGTTTTGGACGAAGAAGTGGGTAAGAAAACACATGGGGAAAGTTATCAATGAGCAATATTTTCATTGAATAAATGAATAAACATAATGGAATGTAAGAAACAAAATCTTACTTCAAAGATTCAAATGGGAGATAATAGGAAATTAACGATCATATCAGCCAGGATTCAGCTAGGAAAAGACCAATCACTCTAGACAGGAAGTTAAGGCCAGGAATCTCAGCCTTAAAACCAGAGCTAGAACTATAGAGAATCCAAAAATAGAATGAAATTGTCTGGAAATCTACCACAATGAGTCCATACAAAAACTGGTACGATGGAATGAGGTCTATAATCTAATTAATACTATTGTACTGGAGTCAATTTCTAGTTTGGTATCACAGGATAGTGCCATAGGATGTCACCATTGATGAGAGCTAGTTTTTTTTTTGTTGTATTTGCCACCTTTTTAGCAACATCCTTTAAGTAGATAATTATATCCATATTTTTTAAAAAATTAAGGGGGCTAAAGATGATTTTCTATAAAGGAGGGATTGTAGAATCAATAATTGGGGGGAATTTTGGCTAAAGTTTTAGAAGCACAAAACTGCTAGAAGCCACATGAGGGTGTGTGATTCTAAGACCCCACCCAGACACCCCTGCAAGCCTCACATCGGCTGACTGTCCTCACCCTGACTGTGACTGTTCCCCCTTCTTTTCTGCTGCCACATCCTAGTAAGAACCCTTACAGGGGCCTCCCCGGTGGCGCAGCGGTTGAGCGCTGGGTTGCAAAGCTGCCCGCACCCTCTGCAGTGCCAGTTCGATCCCCGGCTGCTCCCCGGCCACCAGTGGAGGGTCCCACATGGCGCGCAGACCTCTCCTGCCGCCCGCTGCTCCCCTCAGCAGTGTACTTCGGTCCTTCTGCCTGCTCTGCTCCCTGCTCTGGCTCTGGTGAATTCTCTCACCCTCCTGCGCTTATGACTGTACCCAGTGCTTGTATGTATGTATGTATAAACCAATAAATCAATCAATCAACAAATAAATAAATAAATCTTTAAAAAAAAAATTTAAAAAAAAAAAAGAACCCTTACAGGTGATTCCAACTGGGGACCATGGCTGCAAGGGATTCTGGGAAATGTCACCCAGGCTTTCTGTCCTTGATCTATGAGACAAAAGAGAACAAGCCAAGAATAATGCTGAGTTAAAAACATATCCCAGCTCACTGATATTTAATAGACACTATAAATTTATTATCTAGTCTTTGAATAAAGAATTTGAAGAAAGAATTGAATCAAAATGTTCCATTTATACATAAAAGAAATGCATAAATAATTCAGTTTTCCAACAAGTTGCTTGGTCTAGTATTCCATCTTCGTACAAAAAAAGTTTATAAAAAGCAAACTTCATGTTTCTAGTTTATAAAACAATCCACATGGACTCTTCCACTGGCCCGCCAAACAATGCCGAGAGATCAATAATGAACCCACTTAATACTCACCTGTGTTATTACTCCTTGTCCTCATTCTCACCCTGGTGCAAGAAGTGGAAGGACATTCAAAGTCTCTGAAAGAAAACCAGGTGAGACCAGTGTGGGGAGACAAGTGTGAAAAGATGGGGTGACAATGGGGAAGGTGAGGATTGCTTCTCCCTTAAAAGGAGAAGAAACGGAGCCCAAGAACCCAGGAGCCCTGGCCCCAAGGGGTAGGAGCAGATGCAGTGGGGGGCAGGGTAAGAGGCACCATAACACCAACAATGCTTTGTGCAAAATACTTGTTGGATCTTGGAAAATGCTACTTCACACTTGTCAGTAGTAAGCAGCATCTCAATGAACACCTCGTCGGTCCATGCCACAGCACAACAAGGGCAGCACTGCAGACAGGGATTCTGTCACCAGTGAGAACCCATGCCTTGGAATGTTTCAATAGTGCTCCTTGGCTGGCATGTGTCAGAAGCATTGATCAAACCTTGATTCCAGGCCCAGCATTCTTCCAGTGGCCAATGTCAAATGTCCTAGTGTTTTAGCTGATCTTGTCTTGGTTTTCCAAGATAAAAAGTTTTCCCATATCCATTTCTATAACTCTAGATGACTTCTTCCAGTATAGAAAGGAACATTGGATAGACTATGAGACTGGAAAGAAAAGATGCATGTAAATTCTAACATGTGGTAGAATTGCTTTCATCCTTGACAAAGGTCCTCCATGGCCATCACCAGCCAATCCTGTGACAGGGCCAGGAAAACAATGGTGATTCCCATTTTGCAGCTTTGAGAACCAAAACAGCACTAGTAAGGCCCTCACCCAGAGACAGGTCTTAAAGATCAAGCCAGATCTCAACCCATCATGTCTGTCTCCACCTCCCCATTGGGGACAGGCTTAATAGCCAGGAGGCTTGTGGGTCTCCACCTACCCCCTCACCTGCCACGTGAGCCATCAAAGCTGTGAGCCCAGAACTTCATTTCCTCCCACGGTAAACTGAAGTGGTTGCTAAGAACATCCCCTGACAAGGCTGGTAAGAAAGCAATCCCAACATGCCTTGAAGGCCAATCAAAGACACCCCGATTTCCTCAGCAAGAAAAACAAGAAGGCGTTCAACTCGAATCTAACATTTTACAACAAATACTGTCCAGACTCCTTGTGCTGTTTTCCAAATATGACTCAGGGAGTGAGCCAACAGATAGAGGGGGATATTTATTTTCGTTCATGAAGCTGACAAGTACTCCTTTTGGGCTCCACCAGTGGTGAGGAGGTCTGTGCAGGCCGTGGCGACCTCGCCTGGCTTCATCCTGGTGCAGCCTCACTCCTCAAAGCCGGGGAGAAGCTCTGACACACTCAGGAAGTTACTTATCAGTCTGAAGCCCCAAAGTGCTCTGAGGACTCCCGGCTGCCAGCGGATCGGGGACTTCCAGTGAAAGATTCCATCCTCGCGCAGCAGAGTTCAAAGTCTGCAGCTGCTAGAGGGTCACAGCAGCGTAAGTAAACAGCCCTCTCCTCCCAGGCAAGGGAATTGCGGGCTTTTTTTTCTCCCAGAGAGGAGGCTTTTGGCTCACCATGGTGTTAGGCCTTCTCTGTTCTTCCAGTGAGTTTGGGGGTGTTTACTGGCTGGGGCTTAATGGAACATCACCTTTGGGGCATGTTCCTGATGAACAGAAGGGAGAAAGCAAAGTCTTCAGCGCTGGCTGTCTCTGGGGGAAGGGCCAGTTGTGTGGCTGTGTCTGGGTGAGGCAGCAGTGCTGCGTTATGCAGGCATCAGGTGTGGGGAGAAGGAGCCTGCCCACCCCACATTTGTCCCATTTACCCGCCCCCCCCTCGCTCTTATAGTCCAAAGTTTATTTTCTTTCCTTAGTTCATCTGCTTGTTTGTTTTCTCTGTGTACCACATAGAAGTGAAATCATACAGTGTTTCTCTTTCTCCATCTGGCTTATTTCACTAAGCATAATAAGGGAAGGGTTAGCTCTGAAAGCAGCCCTGGACTTGGCCTTGAGGCTGTTTCCGGGCTATAGATCCATATTTAAGGGGAGCTCGAGGCTGACACGGACACATGTGGGGGCAGACAGAAGGGGCTTGGTAGCTTCACCCTGAAAAACAAAATTATCATCCTACCTGTGCCTACGTGACTCAGGTTGAAGGTGCACCCTTCCTCTGGATCTTGGTTTTAATAGAGGAGAAAAAGTAGTAAAACTAATACCGCTCTGTGGAGATCTTGCAGTAGCATAAATCTTTGCTCAGCTTCTCATTAGGGGCGTTGATATCTTTATTGTTTGTTTTATTAAGCAAATGTGTTCATCACTCCATATGGCTGGGGAGGAGAGGAAGATGCACCCATTGCATTGTAGACGGTGTTGGTGAAACTGTGGGTTTGTAAGGACTAATGAGATGAACGGATTGAATAATTTCATAAATAATGCATTGTACTAGAGGGTGATTCTCTTAAGGTGTTTTAAATTAGGTGTGGTTAATGCCTGCAAAGGAATTGTGGGGAATAACTGATTGAAAGGAAATAACTTTGTTTCAATCAACGTTTGATTTGCTCGGTTTCTCCAGCAATTGACGGTGCTGGTCCAGGGTCCCTCATTAAGAGATCCTGGCTACAGGGAACACGTGTCCCCAGAGCCACAGCCCCCCATCATCAGACATGAGTCTCCCAACCTACCCTGGTTCGTCATTCGAATAAGCCTAATTTTTATTCCCCTAGTCTGCAAAACTCCCCCAATCACAAGAACAGGTGCCCTTACGTAACTTGATTTCCCCTACGAGGCCAATGTTACTGACCATGACAATTTCAGACAAGGAAACAGAACCCTAAAGACATGAAGTCACTCATTCAAAGCCACACACCTAGCGTTGGCAGGGTGGGGAGCAAACCACAGGTTACCGGTCGGCTATTTAAAAAGATGAAATCCTGCCACTTGCAACAACACGATGAGCCTGGGAGGATGATGCCTTGTGAAATAATGTGAAGACCAGTGCCAAGGCCTTGCTGGGGAGCAGGTCAGACCCACGCTGCGCCCTGCAGGTGAGGAGGAGCTAGTGACTGATGGTAATCGCCCCACAAGATAAGCCCTCCCTTGCACCTGCCTAGCACCCCTAAATGAAAGGGTGTCACTGGCCCCCATGTTATAAGGTCTCCAGAAAATACGGATGGGCTGGGTCCACATCTGCCAGTCCTTCTCCTCAACCTGTTCTGTCACCTGGGAAAGGTGAGAACTGCTCTAACCACCTGCGGAAGGTGAAAGGTTCTGTTCAGAGCAAAAGGCCGCGTATTCTGTCTCATTCAAGTTTGGGGAGTATGCTGCGCAGGAGCTGCGTATCGCAGAGTCATTCGCTGTCTTGTTTAGATCCCAGACCTTTCTTCCTTTCTTCATCCTCTGGCTCATGTCTCCCTCTTGGCCCCGGAGCACTTATCATCAGCTCCTTGATTGCCTCAGGCTGCCGTGCGCAGCAGGTGGGTCAGTGCCCCCTCTAGGTAGGCTTTGTTAGAGGCCCCTGCAGCACAGCGGAATCTGTCACGGTGTTGTAATAAAGCGAGCTTGAATACGAGATTTACTCCATAAACTTCACACCAAGAAACCAGAGCATAGTAGTTACTGCTGAATAAAACAAGATAGATGGATTTCTCTGAAGACTGCTCGGGCACAGACAGCTACAAGCCAGTGAGGGAAAGCCAAGGCACATCCCGGGACCTCAGGCCCCCCAAAAGAGGTCGTGGAGGCTGTGGTGGTGGTGAACATTGCAGGTCACTCCCTGTGGTGTCAGAGATCAGGATTTGAAGTGAAGTATCCCTGCCTTTGAACCCTGAATTCCTATTTTCCGATTACTAGGCTCTAAGTGTGCCCTGACCTCCCAAGCACGTGCAAATCAGCACATCAGTGAGCACAGTGGGTGCCCAGCAGGCAGAGGTCCCTTTCCTGCTAGGTCTGGTGCCCTCAAGTCAGAGATTTATGGATCACCTAGTCTGTGCCTGGTATAGATGTGACCAGGAGTCAAAGGATTGAGCTTTGTGGAGCCGGTACTTTAAAGAAGACCACAGAATCAGCAACCAAAACGTGACTTCAGAGGCGAAATGCCATGTAAACACTTGGATATGGGTCTAAGATGCAGTGACTAGCAGGTGCAGGGAAGAGACACTCGCGGAGGGAATGGCATTTAGCATGGACTTGAATCTTCAGGGAAACACAGAAGCCATAAATAAACCACTAACTAGCCACGGGGTCCTGGGAAAGTCACTGGCACCCTTTAAATCTTGGCTTCATCATCTATATACTAGCTCTAGAGTCCATCCACGGGGCTGCTTTTAGCTCTGAGAGTCTGTCACTTCTTTCCCTGTCTTTGTGTCACGTGCCATGAAAAGAGGAAAAAGATCTTGGAGCTAAACTGTGCTACAGCTTCATTATTTCGTTCCATTTCTGGGTTTTCTTTTCAAAATGTTCTTCCTCGTCACAGGTGAGTGAGTAATCCTAAGTGAGTGAAGATGAACTCATGATTCCTTTTAAAGCCTGGAATCATCCTGTTCTCTGGGTTGCATTGTTGGAGAAGGCAAGAAAAGACACAAGGCAGGTTTTTTGGGATGAGTGTGCAGCTTCACACTGACATCATGTGTGGCTTTGAGTCTGAAATTGAACATGCTATGAAGCCAACATGCAGAGCTGCCAGAAGTCAGCAGATCCAACACTCTGTTAGCCAAGAGTCGTGTGTACGGCTTCAAAAAACAATCTGTCATCTAAAATGTTTCCTTTCTTAAAATGGCGGGCAGACCTCTCTTGGGTCGAGACTGCATCTTTCCAAGGTGAAGGTCAAGGCTGATGACTTGTACCAGAGGCGTCTTTGTCTTTCACTGAGCTGAACATTTGTGGTCAGGATATTCTCCACTGTAACAATCCAGATGCTGGTCCCGCAGTTTGCCTTTATCACCATAGTATAAATCTCAATTATGGAACCTCTACCCAGAATGAAAATTTTGTGTGCATGAATTTCGGGTACCTAAAATGGGCAGATCGGCGTTTCCTATCTTCAAATACTATTTTTTGCTTAACTCATAAAAATGCAATCTCTCCGAATCACAGCCACGTTCTTAAAAACGTGACTTGTTTTGTAAACAGCCTCCAGAGTTCAGATCCAAGGACTGAAAAATATGAGCTAAGAGTATGAGATTAGGACATGGGAGTTAACGAACTGTTAGGAGGAAGATTTGTAGGACGCTTCAGTGATGCTCCTCGAGCTTTATTAGAGCCATTTCAAGGCGTTGCCGCAAGGGTGCAGGGAAGGTGCTAGTCTTGGGCACCTCCTCTTATGGCAGATGACCCTGCCAGCATTTATCACACATTAGCTCCTTACATTAGTGGTGTGGTTATTCCTCTGTCTATTTTACGATGAGGAGCTGAGGCTCCATGCAGTTAAGCAAGCAGAAAACTCATCAGCTAGAACGTGGTAGAATTATACCTCAACCCAGGACACCGCCTCAACCCACTAAGGTTGAGAAACCTTAGTTTCTTAGAAACTTAGAAAGAGAAAGGGCATTTCCCAACATGTGATACACATTCTATTTAAGTAGTGAAGGAATTTACTACTACGAGTTTTTAAACACTGACATGGCCTCCTGAGGGAAGAGGCTGAGGAGTTGTCTTCTTTGGAGGTCCATTAAAACCAGATTGGTTATCACGCGCAGCTGGTCTGACTTCAGTGTGGTCCTTCCCCAAGGTGAAGAGAAAGACAAAGTGATGCTCAAGTTCCTCCCCAGTTTTCCAATTAAGGACTAGATCTACATCCATACAAGGCAAATTGGGGGTGCCAAGTGGAGCCCAACCACCCTGCTCTTCCTCTCACGCTCCACACCCATCACATTGGCTGAAGTGGTGTCCAGAATTTCTGGAAGAGTCATCTCAAGTTCTATTAGCCATCCTTCCACAACCAGGAGAGACCCCAGCTCTGTTCCAGGCTTTGCCAGTAAAGCGAACACCATCCCAATGGATCTATTAGCTAATTTGCTGGCTATCATTGTAATGTTTCAGAACTAGAAATGGGGCAAAAACAGCATAAAATGGAATACTGCTAGACAATAGCAAGGTCTTTGAAAACCTTGGCCATCACGCCTGTCAGTGTGAGTTAGATTTATCTAACGGTGCCAGAAAGCCCGATTCTTTCACAAGTTGAGGGTTGCTTTTTCTTACATGACAGGAAGCCCAGAGGCGGGTCATCCCAGGATGGTGTGCATCTATCCTGGTGACATCTACCCAAAGATGCCACCAGCAGACCAGCTTCCTTGTCTCTTCCTGCCTGACCAGCATCTGCATGTGGCTTCATCCTCTGACACAGCTCCTGCATCTGCAGTTGCCGTGTTCATACAGGCAGGAAGACAAAGGCCTAGAACTTTCCATGTACATCATATTGGCCAAGATGTGTCACAATGCCACCTTTAACTGCAAGGGAATCTAGAAGTTTGTGTATTCTTCTTTCTAATCTTTAATATAAAAAATGCAATGGAGAAGTAGATTGGGATGGGCTTTGAAACTATGGCATCAATTTCTATTTCTGAAAGCAATAAATTTGAAATTTGATACATAAATGGTCTACACATGAACATTTGCTAGCTGCATCTATTTTAATCCTTAATTGTGAGCATGAAAATATTTTTAAAACCAGGGATAAAGGGTAGCAAATGATAGAATCCTGGCTGAACTACCATAGAACAGTTAGAAAAAAATGGATTTGAGTGGCAGATTAAGGTCTGAATCCCAGCTCCATCTAATTAGACTTTAATTTCTCTATACTCAAAACCTGAGTAATAATAGCTACCCATTGAATTGGTTTAGAATGTAATAACATAGGTAGGTAGATAGTTAGATAAATATAGATAGATCTTATTATATGAAATACATATCATGAAAAGAGTCTGGCTAGGCACATAATAAACATTCCAGACATGGTAACTCTCTCCTGCTTTGCACCTTTTATTCTGAAAATGCATGAACTTTCATGAGACCCAACTCAGAGCTGACAGTTGAAGAATCAACTCTGGTTGCAAGAAATTAAAACAAATCCACTGAATGTTGTATAGTCTTTCTCTCTCTGTGCATGCCAAGATTCTTTCCTTTTGAGCTTCATCACATTATCTTAGCAAACCAGACAAAAATGTCTAAATGATTTTGTTTTCCAAACTGCCTCGTGTGCTTCAAAGTGCCATCTGCTTGTAACTTGTTACAAAACAGAGTCCACAGAGCCATTTGGTGACATTTTAAAAAAGTGACTTCAGTGTTTGTTACCAAGGAATATAATTCCTAGAATTTGTGCAATTTGTTCTGTGTTGTTGAGATGTGAAATTAAACCTTCACAGAGACTCTCAGCTGTTTCAATACATTATCCTCATCTTAACCTGCGAAGCCAGGTTTTAAATTGGGTTTCTTTCCATTTTAATTATCTCTCCATGTCATTCCAACATTTCTGGTGAAAGATGGATGTTTAAATATTATCACCTTATGGTCACCATTGCAAAATTTAAAAGAAGGAAAAGAAACAAACCAAACGGAGCCCAGTGATTTGCAGAGTCAAAGTCTATCCATCAGTTAGAATCCCACTGCTGCATTATGGGCAAATGGAAAAGAAAAATGATAAGATGCCATTCAAAGCCATGGTTTCTTGCTCACATTTGAGTTCTGTGACATTTAGCTGGCAATTTAACTTTATTCTCTCAATTGTTACCTGGAAAAAGGAATGAACATCCCTACCTTCTCACCTGGTGGGTATGGTGGTCAATAAGATAGTGACTAGATGCACCATTCAAAGTAATTCGTGATAGACTCCGGCTGGTCTGAATTCCCCATCTATTGTAATAGTTGTACCACACTATAGTGCAGTCTCATAATCTCAGATGCCCGTCTCTTTCTGCCTTCTGTGTACAGCCAAGATCTCTTAAGAAGAGGCCATTGCTCGTCCTTCTCTTTCTTCCTTCCATGTCTCTGGCCTGAATTTAGATACTGCTTCCTGGTCTGATTCCAACTATTCAGATTGAATATTCAGCTATCCAGCTCTCTGCAGGCTGATAACCTTTCCTGTTCCTCCAAATATAGACAGAGTCTCCTTATCCATAGTCACTCCTACCAACTCAGGAGTGGTCCAAGCAGACAAACATTCCGGCCCTACCTGAGGATTACACTCCAGTCTCCTGTTCTCGCCAACCCACACATAATGATACGGGCACCCAAGTAGCAAAATCCAGTGCTATGTTCTCTCCTTTCTAAATATCTTTCCCCCTTGTGTTTCTGTGCTGCACCCACATGGACTCCTGAATTCCCAGCAAATCAGGGTCCTAATCCTAGTCCACCCTGTGAATCATGCACCAAATGGCCTTCTTCCTGAGAATGATGACAGACATTTGAAGGATGCAGTCTCCCATCTTCCCCAAAGTCAGTCTTATTCCTGTAGCCAGATGTTGGTAAGTTCTGGACAGGGATGGACAGAAAGTCACCTCCTCATTCTAGCCCACCTGGCCTCAAAGGAGTTGTGCTTGTGTCCTGAGACATGAGTCTTTCCTGGATATGTCCTCCTGAAGAGTTTTCCTGGAAACATACATTTCAGCATCTGACATTAACAACTTGCTCCACAAAGGTTCAAAACCAGTCACTGGTCAGGGAAAAGAAAACAATTTCCATCCTCCAGTGTCCTTATACTTCCCTCCCTAAACCCATTCTTGTGCATACACAACCCCAAGCCTTTTATCCTCAGTGGTCAGTCTCCAACGTCTAGCTGGTCTTATTTGCAACACACTAGAAATCAATGAAATCTAGACAATCTGCTCAAATGTTTGTCCTTTCAAATTGGTGGTTTGGAAACAACCACTACTACCCCCTCCTAAGTGCTGAGTGAGCAGATAGAGCTGAGTGCTCACACGTAGTGGCTTCTGAATCCTCCATGGAAAGACCCGATTTCTTCCACATTGGTCCTGCAAGAGGCCTTTACCTACCAGTTCCCTTCCTTGGACGTAGAGGAAGATGTGTGGTTGGTGGAGTACATCTAGGGAGCCAAGTCCAGGTTATTTCAGGGTGGAAGGGGCTACAACATTTACACAGGTTGAGAGCAGTCAGCCAACAAAAGTGAAGATACCAGAGAATGGGAGAAGGTGATTGGACCAGGTAATCCAGGCAAGAGGTAGATCAGAACAACCGTGGGAGAGGTAGAGCATGGAAGGACTTGATCTTGAACAAGCATGGGTCCTGATTCACACCTGTGTGCACTGAGATGCACGTGTGTCAAGAAGATTTGGTACATATACCCAATGGAATATTACTCAGCAATCAAAAAAGATAAACTCATGCCATTTTGTGGCAATATGGCTGGAGCTGGAAGGGATAATGCTAAGTGATAGAAGCCAGAAGGAGAAAGATGAATACCAGGTGGTATCACTAATATGTGGACTATGGAGTCACTAAACTAAAAGTCAAATAAGAATAAGCTTAAAAATTAATCCTTGAAAGCTGGCTACAGAACTGAAGCATACAGAGAAGGAGGGGTAGTAGAGCTGTAACTGGTCTGTGGCGGTGGACCTTGAGTGATTCAGGGCAATACCTGATGGGGGTATTCAAATATCACCTCAATTAAAAATAAATCCATTAAGTTTAAAAGGAGAAGCAAGTGTGGATGGGTAGGACTGTGAATAAATTAGGGGTAGGAGGGAAATTGAGGGAGTGATGATGATGATGATGATGATGATGATGATGATGATGATGATGATGATGATGATGTGTGTCCCCTGGGACGCCAGCCCTGGGTCACTGTTCAAGATGAGGACTATGAGCTGATTCCATGTGAACTGCAAACACACACCCAGCCCCACTCGAGTCACAGAGGAGGCACTAGGGAAAAAGTTACATGTACCTCTTCCCCCTCTTGACAGATTGGAATTTGTAGCACATGTTCATCTCCAAAAGAGCGCCTATAAAAATAGCTGCCATAACACCCCCATATATTTGTTTTAAATAAAACACATGAGCTTTCCTGAAATCTGATTTCAAACCCTGAACTGTAATGACCTCTCTAAACTCATTTAATTTTGAAAATAACTTGGCCTAAGTGCAGACTATCAGAGGAGCCCACATGTAATTTCTTTCCCTAACCCCTGAACCCAGAGAATGTTCTGGAACCTCTCCAGCCAGGAGGTGTGTGGGGAAAGAAAGCTGAACACTTGGAGCTTTGGATTTCTCTGTAGTGAAAATGGCTCCAGACATGACAATGGGGGGACATCATCCAAGGCATGGGCCTTTTTTAATCAGCTTTCCTGTACCAAGGCAGGTGTTGGCTCTCAAATGTTTCAGATTTGGACTGTCTTCTTTTGATTGCTCGGAACCCTAAAGGTCAGTTTGGGGAGGTTACATGCTCAGACTTGAGAGCAATGGCAGACAGACTCCTCACTCTAGGGGAGAGCTCAGGGGCCCCTATCTTCCCACCCCCTCATTACCAGAGCGAGACACGCAGCTACGGATGGACCAGGCCTAGATCTGGCCAGTGTTCTGGGGTTCCCAGAAGGAGAATTATTTAGTGAAAATAAGGGTTAGGATTTCTTCAACACTGGTTCTCTCTCTCTCTCTCTCACACACACACACACACACACACTCAAACACACACACACACACACACACACACCCCAATTAAATATCTAAGTAAAAACCAGTCTCCTTAGCTTGTCTTTCAGGAATTCCAGTCACCCCCTGACCAGTACAGCCGTAGGGAGCCGGGATGAGGCAGCCACACAATACCTGGCGTGATTCCAGATGCCTGGAGCAGATTGTGGACAAACCAGATGCCCTCCCGTCAGGCCTTTAGGTCCAGCAGAGGAGCAGACAGACAGATAAAGAAAACACCATGAGGAAGGGAGGTGCTAAGGGGACAGGTGCGCTGCTAAAGACAGGTGGGCCCCGGCAGGCTGGAGGCTCGCAAAGGAGTTTCCTCCACCTGTGAGCGGAGGTTGGCAGGTAGAGCAGAATGAGCACGCCCTGCCTGACTTTTCTCCCTGAGTGGGTAGGAAGCTGCGGCTGGATTTTGAGCCGGAGAAGGTCTGCCAGGTTCTGACTTAGATTCTGAAAGACCTTTCTGGCTGCTGCTTGGGAACGGACCCCTGGGGTCGCTCTCCTGGGCTTGCCAGACCAGTTCAGCACCAGCCGGCGTCTAGAAAACTTAAATAAGGGACCAGGAAAATGAATAACTATAAGAAAGTGAAAATCAAAATCAACAAAAAACTATGAACCAGAGACACTTTTAGGGGGGCGGGGGCGGGAGGGGAGGGATTGGGGTCAGAATGGGGGGGCTGCAATTGTATGGGGAATATAACAATAAAATTTATTATTAAAAAAAAATGAACTATGATGTAAAAAATGCAAAAATAATATTTTAAAAAATTAAAAATAAATAAAAAAGAAAAAAAAAGAAAGAAAGAAAGAAAGGGGCTTGTAATTGTATGGGGAATATAAAAATAAAATTTAAATTAAAAAAATTAAAAAAAAAAAGAAAACTCACAGGCCAACTGAGACAGATCTACATAAAATGCAGACAACAGCCCACCTTATATTTTCTTTTTCACATCACATCACGATGCCTGGGGACAGATGCACCCATCACAGCACAGTCAGAAAGTGTAATACATTTGCACATTTGCTATTTGTGGCATTTAATTCACCAGCCAAAAAGCGCAAATACTGGATGGTTGTGTTCAAAACCAGACCCGGAATCCAAAGGAGAAATCTGTGTCCTTGCTATCCTGGAGCCACCTCACCAAAGATGGGGAGACACAGGTGGTGTCCACCAGGCCGGGTCCCTTGGAGGCCCAGGGTCACACGTGGGCCTGTCTCCAGCACGGCCTGCACCCCACGGTCTGGCTGAACAGATTCCTGTAGCTCAGGGCGGCTCGGAGGCAGGTCGGGCCACTAGCTGGTCAGCTACAGCTTCTGATCCACGAGAATCCTAACAGCCTCCGCTTCCACACACAACTGTCTGCAGTTACCTGGCATACCTGTTCTAGAACCATCTGGGCTGCTCAAATGACAGGGAGTCCCCTTAGCAAACATGGGGGCTGAACCCAATAGCCCTCTCAAGCACCTGCAGAAGGCGCTTCACCAACAAACCCCTTGGTGCTGGTAAGGACCTGCTTCTGCTCCCAAGAACTCCCAAGCAGAGCAGAGGGAGAGGGCAGACCCCCTCCTGCACCTCCCCCTCGCCTCCTGCACCTTCACTTCCCTACCCTGGCCTCCCCCACCTTCATCTGTTCTTCCCACAGTTCCTGTGAGATTAAAAAGTCTGCAGCCACGATCACAATTTTTTGGAAGAGAAAATAAGCTCCGAACATTTCTAGAGTTTCCACAGGGCCGTGCCCAGGGTGACTGGCAAGGCAGGGCTGCAGGCCTGGGCCACGTGGCTCTGGGGAAGGGGTGACCCTGGGTCCACACACACTGCATTTTAGGGAAAATGAGACCAGAACTAAGATATCCACCATCACCTCCAGGCACAACAGGAACTCAACGAGGCCAAGGTATACTCTTAGGAAACTCCTAGGATTGTAGGCATTTGTTTTAATTGTCGAGAGGAGAAATAACTTGATTGAAACAAAAGAAAGGAGGAGACACGAGACACGTAAAGGCTATAAATTGCAGGGAGACTTGAAGGCGGCAGCTGCCAGTGCTGAGGGCTCGACAGTCAGCGAGGCCCGTCAGAAGCTCCGAGATGGCTGGGAGGCAGCAAATGGTTCTGTCAGCGGCGCTGGGTTAGTGCACGAGGAGTAAATGAAAGCAGCAGACGGGGACAGGAAACGGCTAGACTCCATGTCTTATTTTTGGGTAAAGATAAATCTGAAACTTTCTGCCATGAGACCTTAATTTGGGAGATTCCACTGAGTCTGTTAGCAGCAGACAAACACTGAACGGACGCCCTGATGCCCCCCTCCTGCTGGCCGGCCCTGCCAGCCTCCTCCATGCCTAGGCTTCCTGAAGCGTGATGGACACTTTGAGAGACTTGGTCATACAGGAGCAGCAGACATCTTGCTTCTCAGTGGCTTAAAACCACAGAGGGGTGTGGAAGGTGGATTAAAAAATATCTACAACAGAAATGATCTTTGTCAGGAAACAAGATTAGTTCTTCAGTCTTAAATGTTAATGACTTGATGATGTGGATTTTCAGAATAGGAAGTTCAAGGAAAAAATAAAAGAGATCCCAAAAGAAATAAGAAAACCAGTTGCAAAGTGAAGGGGCAGAGTTCAGGAAATAAATGGAGGATAAAAATAAATGAATTATAGGATGGGAGTCAGTTTAGCGGCAACAGAAAATAGATAAATGCTGTGGAAAGCACAGGCCAAGTTTAAGAAATCACAGGAAATGAAATAGAAAGGAACAATGAGATAAAAATGATATCACACGAGGCAGTAAGAACTGAGGACGGGGGCTGAGCCACACGCTGGTATTCCGAAGGAAAAAGGGAACAGGGAGAATCTTAAAAGTCAGCTTGTTTCTACTTTCCAAGATGTCTCCACAATGTTGGTTACTTCTTGTTTTGTTATTGTCATGTGGCTCTGAAGATCTACTTCTGCTGTTTTATTAATTTTGGGAATAAAAATTGAAAGTGTTTCTAAGAAAAAAAAATTCAACTAAGTGTCTTTAGAGTGAAAGGACACACCAAGTCCTAGGGAAAATCAACAAAAATTGGCAACATCAACTGAGGTACCTTGAGGATTCTAGATGCAAGAGGAAGCTTCTTCTCTGGGCTGTGCAGGGACCAGGGAAGGCACGGAGGAATGGCCTATTCCTCTGTTTCCGCTACAAACTCACGAGCAGAAACAGCTTCTACCAAGTTCTCAGGGCAAAGGTAACCCAGGGGCTGTCCTCAGCCAGCTTTGCTGCCACCATCAGAGAAACAAGCAATGAGCAGAAATACGTGAGGAGTCGAGGACGCTATTCACAAAGCTCTTCTTGAAAAATGGTTTAAGTAGAAATGCAGCATAACAAGACATGAGTCAGGCCTCCCCGGTGGCGCAGCAGGTTGAGCACAGCACTGTGAAGCTGTCTGCAGCCTTTGCAGTGCTGGTTCGATTCCGGGCTGGCCAGGGCGATTCCCACATGGCACTGCAGACCTCTCCTGTCACACCTGCTGCTCCCCTCAGCAGTGTACTTCGGTCTTTCTGGTCCTCCTGCCTGTTCTGCTCCCTGCTCTGTCTCTGGTGAATCCTCTCACCCTCCCGCGCCTCTGGCCTGTACCCAGCTCTTATATTGAAATAAATAAATCTTTAAAAAAAACAAAAACAAAAAAACAAGACATGAGTCAAAATTTAATACACAGTAACAGAGAGGCCACCATTAAAGCACAATAGTAAACAGTAAAAAGGACAATAGTTAAACACAGACCCGAGGCCCAGCAGAAGTGGGAGTGAGCTGGCAGCAGAGAATATAAATGTTATCATTCCAAACAATCCAAAAATAATAACATAACTCAGAAACTGGAGGGTGGGGTGGAAGGAAAAAGGAAATGTAAAACTTCCCCTTCAGGGCAGCAAGGAAATATACATTGTCTGCAGTTGAAATGTACCATTTTTTAAAACCAAATAACACCAAACTTCATTTTTTTTTTTTTCAGAATTGTCTTTTAGGCTTAGACATATCTTTTGTGAACAAATATCTCTAGTTATGAACAAATACCTATCTGGAGTGTAACACTTCCTTCTGTTACACTCTAGCCTATTTTTCTCCCTAGGAGACTTACATTTAATCGTTTCTGTAAAAACAGCAAGTATAGGAAGAATCTGTTTTTGTAAATTGTATCTGCCAAGGCTTCTGGCCAAAGACACACCTAGAGAGAAGCCTGGGGTGGTGTTTGTTCGTGTAGGCAAAAAGGTGTCTGAGAGGTGGAAGTTTTGTTTTCTTTTCTGAAATTCTCTGAAATGTTTATAATAAGAAACTGCCTTTGTACAAATGTTACCGCAGCCTCACCCAAGGAAGTCCTTTCCTTAGCTTCATCCCCTGCGTCTCCAATCTCTGAGCTCCACGGGTCCCCCAAGGCCAGCCCAAGGCCAGCAGCGAGCCCTGCTGTCAGGGGATGGGCTTGGCATAAGCAACTCTTCCTGACAGGGCTGGCGACCAGCTTAGCTCTGTGTTTCTGAAGCCCAGCTCCGAGGGTCGGGTGGGACTTCTGTCTCACCCCCTCACATGAGTAAAGTTGTATTAGTTTCCTGTGGCTGCTGTAACAAATGACCACAAGTTTGATGCTTAAAATAACAGTACTGGAGGGAGGCCAGAACTCCAAGGTCAAGGTCATGGCTCAATCTGGTTTCTCCTGAGATGCTGGAAGACAATCCATTCTGTGGTCTCCCGGCTTCAGTGGCTGCCGGCCGCCCTTGGGGACTGGGCCTGTCGACTCTGCCCTCCCGTCTCTGCCCCTCTGTACGCATCACCTTCTTCCTGTTGTCTCATCTTCTCTTCTACAGACATGTCGGCTCCCAGGCTCACCCTAATCCAGGACAATCTCATCTCAAGGTCCCTAACTAGGTTACACCTTCAAAAACTTTTTTTCCAAATTTTCTTCTACCCTGTAATAGACGTTGGAGGTGATTATTTTATGTCATGATGTTAGGAGACACTATACATGATATAATTTGGAGAGTCTCTATTTTCTTCTATGATGTGATCATTTACTAGCACATTCCCATAGCTTGGAGGTCACGAGTCCTGACGCCAACTTGGTCACTTTCCCAGGCTTCCATGGACATGTCTTCCAGGTGCCACCACTCAGCCCACCACAAATGTTTTCCAAATGGTAGAAAAACCAGGCTGCAGGCTGCTGGGCCTGTGTGGTTCCTGAAAACAGGGTGTGATGCTCAGAATGAGGGCTTTATGCATGCCTGGGTCCAGGGACCCCATGAGAGCACAGAGATCAAAAGCAGGTCTATCCAATACAAGCTCATGGTGTCCGCGTTCTTAATTGCATGAGTCTGGAAAATTACTCAACTCTCTGAGTCAACTCTCTGATTTTCACCTGGTAAATCATCTCCAGTCTGCAAATGATGGTAAAGATTAGATGAGGACTGAGGATAATGTTTGTAAGTGGTCCATCAGGGGCGTAGAATGCAAGCGTATTTATTGTGCTCGTGTCGTGAACCATACTTCAGAGTGTTTCAGTAATGTCGCCATGGAGGAGGCCAAGCTGTTGTATGAGTCAGCAACCAGGATCATTGAATTCTGTGTGCCTTCTCATGGTGGCTAGGCACATGGAACTCCAGGTGACACTGACTGAGCCCTGAATTAGAGACATCATTTCATCCTTAATGGAAACGCAGAGTCAGAGAGAAGAAGGCCACGTCACCCCTACACCGACACTTGGTACACCCCCGCGCGGGTGGAGAGCGTCTGCACAGAAGCTCAGAAGCCGTTCTTCTATGAAGTGAGGGTTTAATAGTGCGTCCCGATAGCCTGGACTTATGAGCCCTGGTCCACATGGTTGAGTCTGTAATCGTTTCCATTTTAATACACATTGAGATGTTTGGAGACTTAATGATTTGCATAATGTTCAAGGAATCACAAATGGAATCCGTGCCCAGCTTTCCTCAGTGATAAATATACCAGGTCAGAACGCTTCGGTTGCAATCAACAGAGTTCTCAAGTAACAGACGTATAGGGAGTTTTATTTCTTCACATAACAAAAGGCCAGGAGGTCACTGGCATTGGTTCAGCGACTGCCGGAAGCCACGGGAAACTCAGGCTGCTTCTCTGCTCCCACCACTTCATCCTTAACCTGCTATCTTCCTCCTCATGTTCGCCGTCCGTGGCTCTGTCACCTTTGTCTTAGAGGAGGAGGCAGGCATCTGCCAACTGTGTCTGTGTCCTTGAAGCAAACACTAAAGCAAGAGCCCTTCCAGAATTCTCCATAATGTATGCTTGTCCCCGATTGGCTGGAATTGTGCCAACGGCTTTGCAAGGCTGAGGCCGGGAGGACGGGGGTAGGTGTGTATCACCACCCAAAGAAATCAGGGGGCAGCGGGGAAAAGGGAGCTTGATTTGATGACAGTGTTTGTTGCTGCAGAGAAACGAAACCTAGGGATCCTGCCCCTCCCGCCTAGTCGGTATGTGGGGGAGTTACCCTGCTCCCTGCTGGGTGGCGATCACCTGCATGATTTTGTTGCAGATCAAATTTGAGCCAAATGATCACTTAAAAATGAAAACCAGACCATTGCATTCCAAATAAAACCTCCACTCCTCCCCATGGCCTAGGATGACCCGGGCCCTGTCCAGCCTCGGGCTGGTCTCCAGCACGCTAACCCCCACTCTCCTGACTTGTCAACTGCCCCATATTCCAGAACAGCTGGACTGCTCGCGCTGCCTGTCCTTCCCGGTCTGCAGACACCTTCCTCCCCACATATTCTACAACTTTGCATCACTTAGATCTTGACCAAATGTTGCTACCTCAGAGGAACCTCTTCTGGCCTCTTCCCAAGATTCACCATCCTGCTTTCTACACCTCCTAGTGATCACTGCGTCTGTTCCCAGGGCGGATGCCCCCCACCACGTTACCATGCCACTCCCCGAGTCTCCTTCTTAATTGTCGTGTTTCCCCCATGCCAAGGTCCATGCTTTGCACATCCATGGGCCTCAGTAGAACTCTGTTGAGTGAGTGAGGATATGGGCCAGTGTGAAGAATCCAGACATCACAGATCCAAGCAGAACCAGCAGTGGGAAGACAGCAGCAGGGTAACAGACTGAGAGGAGAAACACAGGGGCACCCCATGGTGCTGGGGAGCAGAGAGGAGAAAGGATGAAGTTCAACATGTGCTCCTGCCCGCAGAGGCACCTCAATCCACCTGGGAATGCACACAGGCGCAGATAATAAAGGAATTCTGTAAAGGGAGGAAGGAGAGCAACCCCGTGGCCAAATGTGACAGCGGCCATCTTCACACTTCTAAATTGGAGAACGTGCGCGAAGATTTCACTAGAGGAAAGGGTATTGCAATGTTTTTGGCAAAAGCAAATATTAAAAACAACCAAATGATCCAACAATAGGGAATTTGTTATGGCAATGTCAATCCACCCATATAATATGATTTAGAAATTACACTGCCAAGTTATATTCAGTGATGTGGGAAGATGATTATATGGAATCTGTACAATAGGATTCAAATAAAAGCAATACACAGAGTGACACAATTGAAAAAAAAGAAGAGAGAGAATGTGTCTTTCCAGATGTAGGTCCCCAAATGATAAGAGAGTTATTTCTGGGTGGTCTGATTCCAGCTGACTTCCTTTTGTTTAGCCATATAGTTTTGATTTTCTATGATTACTATGTATTAATTGTGTAATCTTTTTCCATTTTGGAACAAATGAAGAGGCATGTTTTAAATCCCATCTCAACAGTATAATCAAAATGTTCGTTTTCAGAGGTCTTGCTATGGAGCGGGAGAGAAGGCTCCTGCTAGATATTACTCCAGGCGAATGCATGTATCGAAGAGGCTCAGCTGGCCTGCGCAGGAGGGCAGCACTTAGGTCCAGTCAGGAGAAGACACCTGTCTGCTCTGTCACCAGCGGGGACACTCAGCCCTGCAGGTGCTTCACAGTCCCCTGTGGGCTTTGGAGAGCCTTGAGCTGGCCTGACCAGCTCATCTTAGAGATGAAGACACGGGTGCCCACGAGCGCGCACCTGGGCATTGGCAGAGTGGACCACACAGCCACTACTATGTGCTGAATGTCTGTGTTCTCCCAAAATTCAGTCTTCAAGACTTAGCCCCACCATGTGATGTTACTTGGAGGTGGGGCCTTTAGAAGATAATTCTGTTTAGATGAGGCCACCTGTGGGGTTAGCACCCTTATAAGAAAAGCAATGAATGAGACCAGGGCTCTCTCTGCCATGTGAGGATGCAGCAGAACAGTGACCATCTGTGAGCCAGGAAGTGGGGCCTCCCCAAAACAAAACTGGTGGCGCCCTGATCTTGGACTTGCAGCCTCCAGAACTGTGAGAAACAAACATCTGTTTGTGCCATCCCGACTATGGCATTTTTATCATAACTGCTCAACTTGACTTAGACGCCAAGTCTCCCCTAGGCCAGAGCGCCTTCCAGCCCACCAACGGGTGCCCAAGGACACACAGAACTTTCAGATCAATTTTCAAGTCCACTTCTGCTCAGGAACATTTCCAATTAAAATGTACCACTCTCTAAAATCGTTGCTTGTGCAAAACCAGAAAAAGGTAAAGTCATTTTATCAAACATCTACATTCCTAAAGTATTGTTGACATAAACAGTGAGAATTTGCTGGGGATTTATTCAACAACTGCCCTCAGTCCTAGATCCTGCATCCAGATTACCTGGGAATCTTGCTAAAAGTCCAGGTCCCTGGGCTACTAGGGGTGCTAAGTCATTAACACTTGAGAATGAATACCAGGGAGTACCTGCCTTTATGTAGGGTTCCCCGTTTATTTATTTTTTTAAAGATTTATTTATTTGTTTGTTTGTTTGTTTATTTAATTATTTATTTATTTATACAAGCACTGGGTACAGTCAGAAGCGCGGGAGGGTGAGAGAATTTACCAGAGCCAGAGGGGGGGGGAAGAGCAGGCAGAAGGCCCGAAGTACACTGCTGAGGGGAGCAGCGGGTGGCAGGAGAGGTCTGCGCGCCATGTGGGACCCTCCTCCGGTGGCCGGGGAGCAGCCGGGGAACGAACCGGCACTGCAGAGGCTGCGGGCAGCTTCGCAACCCAGCGCTCAACCGCTGCGCCACCGGGGAGGCCCTGGGTTTCCCGTTTAAATGGTGGTTTTCTTGGGGAAGACAAAGTGGAGGCAAAAGAAAGGTTTATTTTCACTACAGAGGCTTTTTATTGATGAACTGTTCAAACATCACTGTGTACTGCCAACTCAAACTAGACTAACTTAACAACTCCCCATGCACAGCCACGTAGGGAACTACAGATGTAGGGGAGGCACCGTTGCATCTTGTAAAAATAGGGCATTCTGCAGAATCAGCGTGCGGTCCTGGAGTTAGCTGGAGTTCGTGTTTGAGATCATTAACTGCAGAATCCAACAGCCCAGGGTCTGAACCTGCCTCTGCTCAGCCAGGATCCACTGTCCTAACCACCTCATAAAATCTGTGCTAGGACCCAGGTAGCACACCTGTGGGAGAAAGGGATACAGTGAGGCTAGGCCCTGGCTCAGAGCTTGCACCAGCCAGAGTAGCCCTGCGTGGGTGAAAGACACTAGTTCCTTCTCCATAGCCCCTGAGCTAGAATGGAAGCTATTGATGTGACCAGAACAGAAAGAGAAACTTGTGTTTCATGAAACCAAATCAGTTGACTTGAAGCAAGGAAGAAGGAGTGTGTGTGTGTGTGTGTGTGTGTGTCCACATGCACACATGTGTGTGCTAAACCATCTCCTTGGGCCCTGCTAAGTGCTAATGGCCAAGATGTCTCATCCCATTTTCTTGCCATCAGCACCACACCAGGCGATGAAATCCCATCTGGCATTTTCATTTAGCAGCCTGGATGTGTGTGTGTCATTGCCTTGGAGTCTTCTGCACGGTTTTGAAGTTTAAGTTTATTGTGCTCTGTTTTTTTTTAACCAGTTTTTCCTTGTGTATGTAAATAACTATACTACTAAACATTTGAGTACAGAGAGAAGGAAAAAAACTCCTAATTCCACTGGCTTAACATAACGGTTATCAGGATTCTGGTATATTTCCTGCTCTGCTGTTAATGTGTGAGTTATGATCTTCCTGTGCATTATGTTGACACTGAACGTAATTTGCTCTCTCGATTTGTCTCTGAGCAGTACAATGCTAATATTTCCCCAATTATGGGGAAGTGAAACCACACGTTCAACCCGCTGCACGGAGCGACTCCACCACAGGGCACTGCCCAGTCCCCTGTTGTCCTCCGTATCTGCTGATTCCAATTAATTTTTGCTAGTTTTAAAATTGCTGCAACGGACAGCTTTCTATGCAGATATTTTATTTATTGACTTAAGGAGTGTTTCCTTAGGCAAATCACGCAAATGGCAAGTCTTCTGTGTTTTCAAATATTTCATTGAAGGACGGATTACCCCAACTGGATTAACTTAGGAAATCACAACAGTTTCACACGAGCGTGCTTCCTCCCTGGTTTTCAGAATTATCAGGGGATTAACTTTTTTTGCAAAACGGAAAGCAGGCAGCCTATGATGAAGCAGAGATAAACAGAATTGCAGAAAGGTCAAGGACAACATTTTTGGCTGCCATAGCTTCAACACCATAGCTTCAACAACTTCTGAATCCCAATCCAGAGACAAAACAGGGCTTTAAAAAACACCCAGGCCTCTTAACCCCCTCATCCACATGCTCCCCCTCATCCACATGCACCCCCTCATCCACATGCACCCCCTCCCCACTTAGGAAGGGAAGAGAAAGAGACTCCACTGTCCCTGTTAAAAGAAACTCCCTCTGGAAATGAACTTACACTAGGAAAGCCATCCTTTCGCACCGTTGAACTATGAGCTGGTGAGTTTCTGCCAGGACCCACGGGACAACCGTTCGTTCATCTTCCGCTCTCCCAGGGGGACAGTGACGTCCTCTCACTGAGACTCATTCACATCCATGGCAGCTTCCACATAGGGGCACTTGCCACGCTCCAAAGCCCCATAAACATCCTGCATGGTCCTTATATGCATTTATGTTCACACCAAACATAGTTTTGTCTCACAATTTTTTTCCTGGGTATTGCAAATATTTTCCCTGTTGGAAGGAGTCATCATAACCGTGCTTTCCACGAGCTGCCTAGTATTTCACGTGCATGCTAGCCTGCATCCTGTCCTCTTGGAGGCATACGGAGTCACAGCGACCCTGTCATTTTCCCAAGGTCACGAAGTCAGTAAGTGGAGGACTCCAGCTTCAGAAACCATCATTTTTACCATCCCAGAGCCCCTCCTCTTGCTGTCTCTGTGACTCAAGGTCCCCTTGTTGCTCCTATTGGTGCTGTTACAAAGTAGCACCAACTTGGTCACTTAAAGCAACACAGGTATTATGGATGCTGACAGTTATGGAGGTCACAAGTCTAGGATGGGCTCACACGGCTGGGCTCCCTCTGCAGCTCAGGGAGGCGGTTTCCCTCTGGCTTCTAGAGGCCTCCTGCATTTCTTGGCTGCCCCACCTTCCTCCCTTGCCTCATCTTCTTAGCCATCAAATAGTGTCTTCTCCAACCGATGTTTCTTTCTGCTTCTGTCCTTTCAACGCTCCTGCCCGCCTCTAATGAGGATCCTCGGGATTATATTAGCTAATGAATCCAGGACACTCTCCCCATCTTGAATCCCTCTGCCATATAAAGTAGCATATTTACAGATGCTCGGGGTTAGGAAGGTGGTGGGAGGTTGTCTTCAGGTAGTCACTGCTCGGCTTACCACACCTGGGAAATAAAGAAAGCTAAAAGACAACATGGAATGTCACGAGGGTACCTTTCTAGAGATGATACAGGCAGGAAAACTGTTAGAATTCCAGCAAAGCCAGCAGTGGGACACAGCGATGGCATTACAAGAACGCACATCAACCCCTGTCGGTTTTTTGAGCATCTATTATGTCCTCCGTGCTCCACCTACCTCAACTCATTTTATAACCACGACCCTGACAAGAAGCATCTTTGTCTCCAGAACAGAAATGAGTAAACTCCAGACCAAATTTGCCATGTGGGTCTCCTGAGGTCACAAAACGAATGGCCCCAGGGGCACCAGGTCCGTGGCCAGGACCAGGTGCTCTGACCCCAAGCCCAGGGGTGGCCCCTCCCATACAGCTGGCACCAGAATGGGGCAAAGTAAACAGTGCCAGCCCTGGAGATGCCCACTAGCAGCAGGAGGCCCCACGGCCCTCCACCAGTCCCCCTCAGAGAGCAGCCGCCACCGCCCGTTTCCTCGTTTATCTGTCTGTGTATTATTGCTGATCTTTCCACGAAGGTAGAGACCTTGGTTGTTGCTGACAGCTGGACCCCAGCTCTGAGAACAGGCCAGGCACGTAGCGACTCTAAATAAATGCTTGTGTAATGCTCAAATAACATGCCTTTGACCCAGAGAGAACCAAGACAAGCAAGCTCAATCCCTGAGAACACAGATGGGGTAGTAACATTTAACAAACACCCCCAAAAAGACTTCTCAGCGGCCAAAACAAACACCTCTGAGTCCAGGCTAATGCACCATCACTTTGGGGAGCCCCTTGAGACCTAATCCAAAGCCTATGTTCTTTTCCAAGTGATTTCTAACCAATGTGTTGAGCTCTCTATCAGTCTACTCCCTGCTAAAAGGAATGTGCTTCAGTGTTTTGCTAAAATTCAAAAGGCAGAGGGTCCATTCAAAACTCCTAAGTCGAGGGAGTGAAGTAGCTGCAGTCCCTCAATATCACAGAATCCAAGAGGTGCGTGACTAAGTGACAGCCACCGCGGACAAGACAAGGATTCAGAGACCGAGTCACCCTGATGCAGAGCCCCAGCCCTGCCCTGTGCTGTCCCCACTCCACCTCTGCGAAATGGATGGTCTCAGCCTCAAGGTCCTGCCCTCCGACATATACATAACTAGACAGAATGATCTAGACTCGAAAAGATGCTCTTCTTTCATGCAATATCTCGGCAATGTGCATCTAATTACTTTTAGTTTTATATTTTATTTCGTTTATGCCAAATCGTTTTTAAAATGTGTGGCTTTGAAGCATATTATTAAAATGTTGGTACTCGTGCCTAAACCAATATAAACTGAAAATTCATCACACATTTAGTTCGTGTCTTAGTCGGCCTGTTAATAAATCTTTAGTTTCTTTGGTTTGGGCTGTGACAGAAGGAGACCTTCCCTTGCTGGGTGATTTAAAAGCATAATTCGTTGGTGAGAGTCTCTTGTGCTTCTTTCGTGGGAGGTAGGCTTGTGTCTCGCATTAATGCTGCTTCTCTTTTGTCAATTTGGGTTGAAACCCGCCTCTGTAATAGCAACCCCTGAGGGCAGACTTGGTAGACTTTGAAAACTTGGTTTACTTGAGGCTCCAATTACTTTTCAATTGTGACTCTGAGCACGAGGGTACCGGCCTTTCGGATTGTCCGTGTTGACCTTAAATATCCCTCTCCATGGCAACAAGCTTGCTCCTTATCGATTTGTCTCTCTGTTCCACATTGATAAGTCTGTTCATGGCAGATAAGTGGTTCAGTAATCTTTAACTGTCTAATCTTGGAATGGGCACCTGTAATTAGAGGAACAAGTGAATCTTTTATTAGAAAAATCACACAAGATCTTGAAGAATTCCAGAAACCAGAGAAAGAGAGCAGATGTCCAGGATCATAACAAACAGGAAACATTGTTATTTTTCTCTCTGGTCTTTCTTTTTTAATGTATTTTTTCTTTTTCTTCCCTTCATTTTCTCCTTACCAAATCCAATGCACACACTTCTGTGTTGGGGCTTAGGCACTAAACATGAGGATGGAAGCATTGCCCCTTGTGATCTCCTACTTCTGAAGCTTGACTGACGCTTAAGGGATATTCTAACCCTAAGGGTACAAGCAAATATTGGGTCGCGGGGACCATAAGGAACCTCAACTCTGGTCAGATCAAAACAGAGCTCTGCCTGCATCTCAGCTACTATAAATTAAGTGTCAATTCCCCAGCCCTGCTAGACAGGACCTTTTTGTTTTTCCTCTTTTACCTTTTAGATTCTGTGACCTAAGCAGAGATGCCTCTGTACGTTCTTGGTGTGTTAAGCAGTAACTCGTGTAAGTCTCTCTCTAAAATCCTCTACCAGGAATATTTTGGCAAAGCACAGCGTTGGACATTCTGGTGTTAGTATGTCCCCATTAGGGCTTTTTCTCTTACAATAAATGTTTTCATGAACTCACAAAATGTGTGAGCCGTAACCATCAGAGTGCCAGTTGATGATTAAAAAACAAACTAGGTTTGGGATAAAATTCAAGATGCCTTCCATCCTCCAGATTCGCTCCTAGTCAACAGAGAACAGGGGCCAATGTCCTGAAAGTAAACATGTTTTTGAAACCAAACACCATCAGCCTGAGTGGAGCACCCTAGCCTCGCCCAGGCCACAGATTAATGGAGTCGCTGAAAGCATTTGTTTCACACTTGCCTAACTGAACAAACACATATCTTTTCACAAAACAAACACAAATCCTGGCCATCCCCCCAGGCCTCTTTGCTTTCAAATCCTCAATGAGAAAGTATAGAAGGGGATTGGGAATTTTTTTTTGTAAAAGATTTATTTGTTTATTTATACAAGCACTGGATACAGTCAGAAGCGCAGGAGGGTGAGAGAATTCACCAGAGCCAGAGCGGGGAGCAGAGCAGGCAGAAGGACCGAAGTACACTGCTGAGGGGAGCAGCGGGCACGGCAGGAGACGCCTGTCGTACCAGAAGGGACCCTCGCCGGTGGCCGGGGATCAAACTGGCAGTGCAGAGGCTGCGGGTAGCTTCGCAGCCCAGCGCTCAACCCCTGCACCACCAGGGGAGGCCTGGGGGTTTGGGAATTTTAACCAAATAGTTAAACCTGGAGCCAGGAAAAGAAGGAATGAAAATTGTATATGAAAGAAACAAAAGGGGCAGGGGGAGAGAAAATAAACTGAGATAAATATCCATAAATAATCTTTTATATTGTTAACATTTTATTTCCTTGAGTAAAGGAACGTTTTTTCACGTACATGGGATGGTGTCCATTGGATGGGTAGAGAGAGTCTTTTTAATGTACCATTTGTTTACTTTTTTTATAACCAGAAGAAACATACAACTTACCCCTCATGGAAAATTGGAGAACACAATGGAAACAAAAGTATTGATGGAAAAAATAAATTGCCCTTTAACCCCTCCACAAGGCCTGAGTCACCTTAGCATTTGGTGCTGAGGCTTCGCGTCTTTTTAACAAAAATGAACGTTCCAAAGCCAGTGACGCCCCTGGCAGCCTCGTCTTCTCTCCAGCAGCATGTTGGAGACCTTGCTTTTGTCACTAAGTGCTCTCAGAGAACACAGCTTTTAATGACTTCCGTTCGTCTTCTTGTTGATGTTTCCTTGACTTCACCAAGCTGTAATTTAGAACTAATCATTTATGATGCAAAAAAGTCCTTATACTGGATCAACACCATTGCACATTCAGCTTCACCTATGTGTTTAATTTTTTCCACATTAAATCCTAAAAGTGCAAGCTTGGGTTTGCACCATTTCTTTTGCACAGTGTCAGGCTCTTGGTGAATACGCGTGAAGATCAATGCCGCCCGTGGCAGTTCTGGGGCCTTCGCAGCCCGCACACTGCAGTTCCGCCGGCCAGTCAGCCTGCTCAGCGGTGCTGGCCAATACCTAGAGCCCCGGAGGAAGACTAACTAAGATGTTTTCAATGAGTGTGGGCTTGACCCGAGTGAGGAAACAGAAAGATCTCGAAGTCAAAAGGGACAACGACCCGCAGTCATCAAGCACAAGAGGGAGGCTGAGTGTGTGAGGCAAGAAAGGGCTTGTCTGACTCTGCCATGTGCCTGTGGGTGGTCACCCAGGATGCTGGACAAACCCCAGGGAGAGAATAAATGGTCTGGAGTTGGCAGAGCTGTTTTTCAGCCAGACATGGAAAAGTGGCAGTAGGTTCTAGGGGCTGAAGGGCGAAGAGAGGCCAGAATGAAGCAAATGAGCAGAGCACAGGTCTGGGCCAGGGTAGGGAGGGGTCAGGAGGCCATGCTGTGGGAAAGATGGATGCGGACTCTGGCTCCCTGGTCAAAGGATGCCGCTGCTTGGGACCCCTGGGAAGCTTGTAAGAGAGGCCCACATTTCAAAGAGCCATGGAAGAGGAACGCTGGTGACAAGGCCTCTGGTGCCCGGCAGCCCCGGCCACACCAGGGTGACTGGTGTGTCCCTGCACAGAGTTGTCTCTGCTATACCCCCGAGCTGCCTACCCAGGGGGACAATGAGATGACTTCCCCTTGGGCAGGTGTATCATCACCAAGTCTGTCCTGCCAGGGTGGGATGAGCCCCTGCTACCTGCCGACCTAGTATTGGTTTTGTGAAATTTCAGATGAACAGGGCTTGGCCTGTCTGAAGCTGTGTAGGGAATTTGGAGTCACCCAGAGATGGTAGAGTTGTCAGTCCCACTGGGGAACACACTCAGATGCTTCCTGCTCAAAGCACCCCTCTCCAACCAAGGGTCAGTGGAAGCTGGCTTAGCCAACCTTTAAAGCAGCTTCCAAATCAGAGGTTCTGTGGCTGTCTGTGTGCCAGGGACTTGGGGTGAAGGGGAGGCTGAGTGATGAGTTTCCATGAGTCCAGATTTTGTTTCCATACAGGATGGAGCATTGGAAAGCCACACCGCCTTTTGGAAAGGCAGTGTGCACCAAGAAAGTCATGAAACATCCAAATCTTTTGACCCAGTAGTTCCATTTCTGGGAATCTCTTCGAGGAAATAATCTTAAATAGAGATAAAGCTCTATGCACAAAATTTTTCAATGTAATCTCATAATCGAAAAACTGGAAACAATTCAATTGTCCAATCATAAAGGAGAAGATTTTAAAAACTGTGGTACAACTACTTGATGGATATTGTTTGGCCACTCATGGTTCCAACGAATAACAGAGGGGAAATGCTTATGAAATAAAAGCAGGTTAAAGAAAAAGTCAGCAGCAATGGCATAGGAGCGATTTCACAATCTTGAGTAGAAGATTTCAGCCTGCACACATGCAGCAAGAACGAAAAAAAAACAGCAAAACTAAACTGGCATGTAACCTTGGTTCTCTGAGCGGTGGAACTCAAAGTACTTCTGTCACTTTCCTTTTCTATCCTTTTACAAGTTTTCTTTCATGAGCCCACATTTAAGCTAAAATGTAAGTAATTCTATATGATGATCACTCTTGGCACATGGAGCATAGAAAATAAGTTTTGAGGCAGAAACAAGATAAATATTGTCATGAAAAAATTTATAAGCTGTAAATAAAAAAGTATTAGAAGGAAATTTATCGCGCTCTCTACACACACACGCGCGTGCACACGTACACATATATACAGCCAAACAAAAAATGAGCAAATCAAGTCTTTGGCTGGTTCTGTTCAAATCCTGTGAGGTGAGATCTTTGTTGCATAGTTTATTGCCTCTCCTTGCCCAGGGGAGAGGTCAGAGCCTTCCTTCGTGTCTGTTCCAATCCCTCAGCCCAGGGAAGTCTTGGTTATGTGCATGCACCGTCTCGTCACTCCCAACTTCTCTGGCTCTTCTTGCCCTTCGGATCAAGTCGAGAGTCCCAACAGACTTTCAGCCTCCCAGCCATTGGCCTCTTCCTGACCGCCACCCTCATGCCCAGGGTTCCCTCTCTATGCTTGCCTCCAGAAGCCAGTCAGCGTCGAAGACCACTGTGACGCTGTGATTTATGATCAGAAATCCATACATATTGTTTATTTCATATGTTTGTATACACATACCCATACAACACATAGCTATGTATATAGATACCTGTATATCTATATACCTCCACACAAACAGGTGGATAGAGACATAGATATGTGTTTTTCTTTTGGGAGCACCAAAGGATGGGCCGGTTGAGACTTTCAGCCCCGACTTCCTAGCTGGGAGGTCAAACCCATGAGCAGGGGTCAGTGATTTAATCCAACCCAACCTAACCTGTGGAATGAAACCTCTATGGAAACCCAGATGACCTCCCTACTGCAATGTTTAGATGCAGGAACCTGGTTTCCTGATGCCAGGGATGCCCCCGGGGGTCTCTGATGAGGGGGCACTATGGCGGGTCAGCCAGCCCCGGTGCCTCCTCCATAGGCAATGGTGGGATTCCTCACCTCCTGAGAGAATGGGAGGGGTTGATAGAGGTAATGACTATGGAGTCGGTGCTCAAGTGCTCATCGTGAATTCTTCTTTAACAAAAGACCCTTCTTTTGTTAAATAATTCCAGTATCTAGCAAAACAGCTTATATACCAGTCATGATGAGAAGCTTTACACCAAGGAAACTGACAAAGCAACAAATCTGAACCTTTTTTTTCAGTGCCAGCTAACCAGGTCCTGTTAGATGCTAGTGAACATTGATGGGACTGAGTTCAGTTGAAAAGTCAATTAAGGCCACAGAAAAACTTAAAGCACCAGCTGAGAGGGAAAAATTACCTGTCCAGAAATGACAGAATAAGGCCTTAGCCTTGCTTGGTGTGAGTGGCAGGTTCAAATGACATCTTATTTTTTATCCTCGGCCAATACTCCCTTCAGCATATTTTTCTAGCCATCACTTTTCATCACTGTCTCTAAAATAAGTGTGAAAATAACTGAGTGAAATAAGCACTAATAAGTTTTAACCACGCCTGAGGTCTCAGTACTGCAGATCATTTCAAGTTTTGTCCCCTCTATGAAGATGTCCAACAAGATACAGATTATAGTAAGTTATCTAAGATGGAAAATAATAAAGAAAAAATCAAATATTCTAGAACAGAAAAAAAAAAGATTGTGACACTTAACAATACAAGAAACCTTATCATCAGACACCACAGGGAAATTAAGCAAGTGGGGAATGCCACAGGAAGTATGAACACCCCAGACACTGCACCAACATTTGGCCAAGGCAAAAGATAAGAGTACATATCTCTCTTTTAGAGGTTAACAGACTCGTTTATGTCTAAGATCTTTTCAGAGATGATACTATCCAAAGAAGACTGATTGAGAAAATCCCAGTAAGGAGTCCTCACTCCCCTATAAGAGATTCCAGGGCTGGAACCCCTGAAATTGAGCTTGTAAGGACTGACACTGTAGTTCAGCCTCTCAGAAGACAAAAGTGGAGTGGGAGGAGATTCCTTTAAGTCAGATCAGGGCTCCCTTCCTAGAACAAAGGGCTGTTCTGTGATGTTAGGTTAGGACTGAACTAATGAAAGCATTTACTCTCTCTGACCTACTTTGCCAGTTCAAGTTTAAAATGCAGTCACACCGTATTTTTTCTTTCAATTAGTCGCTAGGACCCCACTTGCTTTTAATAGCAGGCAGGTCTCCATCCTTCCCTCCGTGAATGATCTAAGAATTCTAGGGGGTTGCTTGCTTCCAAGGGAGTCTTTCTGTGCTACTTCCAACCTAGACAGTAGAAAGCAGGAAGCAAAACCTTTGACTGTCCTCTCTCCCCGTGGCTTTAGTTGCATCAAATGGTGACACTGCTGAACACAGGTCACATGCAGTCCAAGAGATGCTTGTTCTCTTGAGGGGGTACTTTGTTGGCCCCATTATTATCCCTTAATTAAGCTTCTATGTAATGACCCTTTTAATTCCCTTATCATGTGTGCGGCCATTACCTCCCCTCCAAAGGACAGTTCTATGGTAGAATGAATGCAGACAAACTTCCAGTCTTATATACCAACACTTGCACCCCCAAACACTTTGTGTCTCTTTGCTGAGATTCCCATTTACCTTTTAGTCAATCCAATTTTGGGGTCCATGGTGCCCTTTCTTTACAGCCAGCTCAGGGCCAGTGCACTCCTGGTCCATGACTGATTTCCTAAATTTGCATCATGAAAAGCTGGACCCTTCATTCCTTACTTTCTAGAAGGTCCTGGATGCTTTAAGCAAATAATCTCAACCCCTCAGTAGCTAAGAGTTACTGGAAGGAAATTTTCATTGAGCCACTAATGAGAACCTCTTTCTATGTGTAGTGCTAGTGCAATTCCCAAGTGATGTTTCTCAACAATAATAAGTACCTACTCCACATGACCTGGATCTCTACGTATTTGTCTAGAAGGTCTGCCCCTACTTTTTAAGTTCCAGTTCATCAGGCCCAAGCATGTTCTAGAGAATATTAAGAACTTAAGAGCTAGAAATAACCAAGGACAGCTGTTTTATTTTGAATTTGAGGGAACAAACCCAGGGACTGTAGCTGATTAAAGTCCTAATCTCCTTGGGCCTCCCTAGGCAGGGAGCTGACCCACACGGTGCAGCAGACCTCTCCTGTCTCACCCGCTGCTCCCCTCAGCAGTGTACTTCAGTAGATCTGCCTGTTCTGCTCTCCACTCTGTCCCTGGTGGAGCCTCTCACGCTCACACCTCTGACCTACACCAGTTCTTGTATGCAATTTTTATATGTATAAATATAAAATATTTATATTTTAAATAAATAAAATAAATCTATGAAAAATAAAATAAAATAAAATCCTATTCTCCTTTAGCAAAAATAAAAAAGGGAAAGTCTTTATTTTACTTTCAGTATTCATTTTTACTACCCTATCATGGTATTCATGATTTTGGATGGGATGGGCAGGACATTTAAAGACCGTTTCTACCAGATGGAGAATGGCAAAACAAAACTTACCTGACGGGGAGTCCACCAGTCTCCATCAAATTTGTGATCAGTGTCCACTTCCCTGACTTTGCAAATATTTCTGCCACTCGCCATTCTCAATTGCTTGTGAAGAATGGCAGGAAAAATATGGCAAAAACTAGATTTTTCAGTCACTTCCACCGATGACATTATGAATTCCATTTGGCTATTGCTAAGGAGATGGAAATCAGAAGGAAAGAAGAAATTGATGGCATCAAAGAGGAGCAGCCCCCAGCTTTGGAGAACCACACCGCCTTGGAGTTATTCTGACCAGTTCTCCTAGGAACAAAGACGTATCAGGCTTCTGAGAACACCCCAATCTCCTCTCCATTCAGTGGTGAACAAAGCAGCTTCGGTGCTCGCGGCCTTTGTTATGCACTGGGCTTGACCCACCCAGAATGGGGTTCCTCTCCTTGTTATTCCAAGATACAACCCCAAGTCCAGAGTCTGAAGCTAAAACCTTGAAAACTCTCAAATAGGATGCAACTCTTTTCTGTGTTTAACAATGAATTTCCAGTGAGTGAGTAATTTTTGTCCTGAAATATCCACTCAGTGGAAAACAAACGAAGAGGGGAAAAACTAAGTAAACAAGTCCGAAAAAAGGTCAGGATCCAGAGATGGAGGTGCTGCTGAGCTCAAGAGTCCAGGAAAGCAGGTGCTGAGGCTTTATCTCAAAGTCCTCCTTTTCAACCAGCCCCTGACTGAGCCTCACCCACTGAATGACTTCCAGGTCCTCTGCCTCTTGGGGGACTAAAGGAGAAAATTATTTTTAGCACAACTATTTGGAAAGCTCTGAGATCTTGGATCTGCTTTTCTGTCTGGTACCAAAGCAAATTTTTCTCTGAGCTCTCGTGAAAGAACCTCAGTCTCTCGTGGATCTAGAATCCTGGAGCAACAGCAACACACCACCTCGAAGCAAGGTATGGGGTTTACTCTACTTTCTTTAGAATGTTGGCAAATGTAGCTGCAATGGCCTGTCTCACTGCAGTTGCTTTGAGCTTATTCAGCAGATGGCTCTGTGAGAAGAAGCCACAGACCAGGCTTTATATCTCTGGCCAGATGCTAGATTTGTGACGAGAAACAAGGTACCTGCTTTTCTGGACATCACGCCCCATCCAGCCTGCCACAGGAAAGTCTTTGGGAAGATGACGTGAGCCTGTTGCTCTGTAGTCTAGAGAATGTTGACAAATGTTAGTGTTTAGTACTGTTGTGCATCGTCGTATTTTACCCGAAGCCGCCAAGGTTTTATGAATCATGAACTGTTGATAAAAATAAATATCAATGAGTAAATATTTCTCTTCGTTCAGCCTTTGCTGAGCCGCTACTGTAGAGAGTCTTTGTCCTAAGTGTTGGTGATACAGAATTGACGGTCTGGTGGAGGAAAGGCAGGTAAATAGTCATCACACAGTAGGCGTGGGTGGCCAAGTGAGGTGAGTGGGGCAGGGAGAGGGTGGGAATGTAGGCCCAATAGGAGCAACTCCCAGGAGGGGAACCAGACCCCAAAGCAGAGCTGAGGAATCACTAGGAAAGGAACTGGGACAGGAGCATCTCCAAGGCCCCCATCCTGTCCGTCTCGCCCTAGCACAGCCATGGAGGACAAAGCCTGCTGTGGAGAAATCTCCAGCCCTGCAGGCCAAGGACATGCCTCATTTTGGCTGTCCCTTGCCACCTATTCTCTTCCTAACGATTTCCAGGAAAAGCAGTTTCAAATTGAATTAATAATCAAGTGCAGCCCTTTGTCATGAAGTCATGTTACGGTTCCCTTCACATGATAGGGGGAGACTCAAGTGTTTGGAGACCAAAGAGCTCGGCCACTCCCTGCCTGTGTTGTTTTTAGGGCTGTGTGGATTTGAGCCACGGTCTTGATTTTCTTGTTTGTAAGGGAAGATACTAGCACCTACATCCTAAAAGTGGGGTGAGGATTGAGTAAATGGTCTTCAAAACACTTAGCACAGTCGTAAGAATACCACTCATGCCCTCCACCCCAATGTACCTTGGTTGTTTTTTTTTTTTCTCCACTGAATGTGCTTTTGATTGTGGCAAAATAAAATAAAATCACATAAAATTTGTCATCATCCCAGTGGCCACTTCTGCAGCACCAAGAACATTCACATAGCTGTACAACCATCACACCGTCCGTTTCCAGAACCTTCCGTCTTCCCCAAATGATACTCCGTCTTCATGAGATAGTGCCTCTGAATACCACCCCCTCTCCAGCCCCAACACTCACCATTCTGCTTCCTGTCACCATTGTGACTATTCTGCACATGTCATACAAGTAAATCATACAATATTTGTCCTTTTGGGAACAACTTATTTCAGTCAGTTTTCAGTTTTCAAGATTCGTGGGTTTTGCATTAGGTGTCAAAACTTCCCTGCTTTTAAGGTCAAATCATATTTTATTGTAGGCATGTATTTAGCCTTTTTTGTTTATTCATTCATTGATGGACACTTGGACTGCTTCTACCTTTGGCTGTTATGCAAAAGCTGCTACGAACGTGTGTGTACAGATCTATGTTTCAGTTCTTCTCACTTTTGTTGGTTTATACTCAGGTAGATGACAGATATGTACCTATAAAATATTGCCATGTCATCATTGTAAAGATGTCTGTTCAAATCCTTTGCCCATTTTCAATGAAATGATTTGTTCTTGCTGTTGAGTTGTGTGATTTCCTTATATATTTTGGACATTAGCCCTTTATCAGATAAACTGTTTTCAAATATATCCTCCCATTTCATAGGCTGCCTTTTCAATTCCTTCATCATTTCTTTCTCTTTGCAGAAGCTTTTAGGTTGCAGGTCTTGCCTGTTTATTTTTGCTTTTGGTGTCATATCAAAAAAAGACAGTTGCCAAGGTCAATGTCAAGGAGCCTCGCCTTTGTGTTTTCTCCTAGAGGTTTGATGGTTTTATGTCTGGCACTTAAGCCTTTGATCCACTTAGAGTTCTGGTTTTTGAGTGGTGTCAGATAAGAGTCCAGTTTCATTTCTTTTGCGTGTGACCGTCCAGTTTTCCTAACACTGTTCATTGAAGAGACTATCATTTCCCCACTGAATATTCTTGGCTCTCTCATCAAATGTTAGTTGACAGCTCATGCATGGGTTTATTTTATTTTTAACAAAGAAAAAAATAAGCTATTTACAAAGAGATCTCAGTCTACGGAAAGATTTTCTAACAGTTTAATCTTCAAGTGTTTCCCATCCAGCAGAACAAGAACAAAGCATCCAAGACTCAAAAAATTTTACAAAACACTGAATACTATATTCCTGCTGTTCAGATTCAAAATATACCTTAACATGAAGATTCTGAAAGCTACAGGACCATGAAGTTACTTTTTAAATATCTTTTAAAACGCTAACATGTGAAGATTTATGCATTTCCTATGTTCATAGCAGCAGTATCCACCATAGCCCAGCCATGGAGTCACCTGTGTGCCCATCAGCAGATGCCTAGATAAAGAAACTGTGGGACATATATGCAGTGAAATACTGCTACAATATTTAAAAAAAGATGAAATTGTGCCTTCTCGGATAAAATCGATGGCTCTTGAGGGGATTATGCTAAGTGAAATAAGTCAAAAGTAAAAGACACATACCGGATGGTTTCACTTATTAGTGGAACTTAAATAACCAAAGAGCACATACTGGCAAGCACAGCAAAAATAATTTCTGGACTCTGAAAAATATGCTGGTTACTAAAGGGGCTGGGGGGTGGGAAGAACAGGGAGTAGGGGGAGGGCAGGGATAGGGCGCTGGCCCTGGAGTCTGTGTGGGTAAGTGAGACATGTGCACGCAAGCAGGTATGAAAAGGCATCGCCAGAGCTAATAGACATGGATACGATTGGCAAATTAATATTTATAATAAATAAAGAGATGTGTCTTTTAAAAACTGAAAACCTGTTGTTTTATAATCCCTACAGGAAAATGGGATAGAAAAATCCTTTACAATAAACATCCAAGTCAGATCTGATCAAGATTCACAATATGTCCAGAGTTTTGATTTTCCAACCCAAAGGAATACAGTGGTAGGGGGGAATACATCTTACCACATATTTTACATCTATTTGCATAATTCCATGCAATCCTTCAAAGCATTTTGTATGGGCAGTGACTGCTAATGTCTATGAAGTCTCTTTCCACAGCTTTGAAAATGTTCTAAAGTTAGATTATATGCACGCACATCTGTACAAGCTCTTGCAGTCTCCTTTCATCTGGGGGGCCTTTTCAAGGGTTGGTATCTTAATCAGACCCACTGGAAGTTTCAGAAAGTGTCTTAATCCCCCTTGAGCAGTAGAATAAACGATTCTGAGTTTATGTTGTGTTACCAGTCAAACAAGCAGAGCATAGCAAAAATGTTCTCCTTGATTTGGGGGGATGGGGTGTTGGGACAGGGGAGATGGTACTGGTAACACACAGATTTGCTCAAGGAACAGAACCTATATTTGCATAACTGCTTTAGCCGCTCACTGATGTGATTTCTAGAAATTAGACTTATTTCGGACCCCCATGAGCACACTATGTTTTCCTCAGCTTGCCCTTCTAGTGTGCTGGCAAATTTCTGCGTCTAATTCCAAGGTGTTGCATGATGTACCTGTTTCATTTTCTAATGTGCCTGTCAAAAAAAAAAAAATCCCTTTCGGATTGTTTCCCCCATGTGCTATGGTCCCTCCCTTTGTGTAAGTAGCCCCCGGCATTCACCTCCAGCATCGCACAGATTTCTCATTTAAGCCCCCTGCAAAATAGCCCCCTGAAGCCACATGCACACATTCTTCCATTCGAGAAGCTGCTAATACTAAGGACTCAGAAAATCAAGTGTCTCCAGCCAAAAGTCCTGCTAAAAACGATCCATCAAACTCAGCTTTGTGGGGGGAACAAGAGCCGAGGGCTCTTGGCTGGTGGCTGAAAGACCTGTGGCCGCCCGGCGTGGAGCGATGGCATCAGGCAAGGCTTCCTCCCACTCAGCTGCTCACCGAGTCCAGTGCTAACGACTTAATGGATACCACGGCGTCCCGTCCCGCAGATTTTAAATTAAAGTTCGAGACCCCCCTCAGGGTAGGCACTGTATCAAATTAACACTAATTGGCATTACACACGATTATCAAGATTATCAAGTAAAAAGCACGGTTTCCTGAAAATGCCACCTCCTTTCTCCTGCTTTCAAAAGCCCATAAATTCTGAAGAAATGAATATGAGCACAAGCAAGGGTGAGCTGCAAGATGTCACGTATGATGTTTCTATTGACAAAACTGGAAATAAATGTGTATAATAGTGAATCAGGTGCAAAAAGGATAGTAGAGACAAATGGGGCCTTTTTTAATGCAATTTAAGTGGGTTTCAATATGGGAAGGTGCTCAGGATAAAGTGAAAAAGTGCAAGAATTACAGGAATGACCTGGGAGGAAAAAAGACTGGAAGGATGTCTATCAAAATGCGTAGAAAAACTACCTCATGTTGACATTTATCATATTCATTTGCAGCTCTAATTTCCTTTTAAAAATGCACTACTTTTGTCAATAGAAAACTTTGTGTTTAAAGCCCATCTTGGATTCCTGAAAAAAATAAAAGCTATAAAGTGACTTATTTGGGGATATTTTTTATTTTTTTTAAAGATTTTATTCATTTTTTTTTTTTTAATATACAAGAACCAGGGTACAGGCCAGATGCCCAGGAGGGTGGGAGGATTCACCAGAGACAGAGCGGGGAACAGAACAGGCAGACTGACTGAAATACACTGCTGAGGGGAGCAGCAGGCGAGACAGGAGAGGTCTGCCGCGCCATGTGGGACCCTCGCCGGCCAGTCGGGACCTGCACTGCAGAGGCTGTGGACAGCTTCACAGTGCGACACTCAACCCTCCACTTGGACTTCCACCAGCCCGCTGGTTGGGCACTGAGACAGCTGTCAATAATGGGCTAATGATTTTCAATGCCTCATGAGGTTTTGCAGGTTTACGTGCATGAGGTGTGAACTGTTGCCAACGTCTGTTCTCACGTGCAAATATGCCAACCCCCCAGCTGAGCGCTTGTATCCATGTGTTTCTCTTTCAGAGCCAAAGATGTTTGTCTTGCTCTATGTTACCAGCTTTGCCATTTGTGCAAGTGGACAACCCCCACGGGGGAATCAATTCAAAGGCGAGAGCTACTCCCCAAGATACATCTGTAGCATCCCAGGCTTACCTGGGCCTCCAGGGCCCCCTGGAGCAAATGGTTCTCCGGGTCCCCACGGTCGGATCGGCCTTCCGGGACGAGATGGTAGAGATGGCAGGAAAGGAGAAAAAGGCGAAAAGGGGGCTGCAGGTATGAAAAATGAAGCTCTCTCAAACACCCCTCCACTACCCCCATCTTTGTTCCCTTTCTTTGTTGTTTTTTTCTCCTGAGAATTACTCCTAACTCCCTTCCCTGCCTCACCTCCATTGATGACAAGGACTGAGCTCTTACTGGGCTTCAGCTACTGGTCCACTCTCCCTGCATTTTCACTTCATTGAAGTGACGGGTCTCATACACAGACGCCATGGTATAGACAGGAGCACGGGGCAACACCATGACTAAGCGAATGAGGGAAGATGGAAGTGACCCTTCATGGCAGGTGGAACCAGAGTCAAACCCTGCCACCCCGACCCCAGGGCTGGGGAAGTTGTTCCAGGCCATGGTGGAGAGACAGACAGATGGACACACTATGCAAGGCAGAAATCAGGAAGCCACAAACAGGTGCCCCCCGCACTCGCGTCTGGGGCAGAGCTACAGTGAGGACTCTCTTCTGTGTTTCCAAATGAGATGTTAGCTCTCTCCAGCTCCCTCTCCCCAGCTGCCCAATTGTCCCCAGTCCTCAGTAATTTTCACTTTTTTCCCCCCTTAAATAAGTTGGCCCAAAAAGTTTGCCAGATTCTGGCATCCTTCAGAGTCAATCAGATTGAAGTTCTAGAGAGGCTGAGGCTGTGTTAACTCCAGTGATTGGAAATCGGTCTTGAAAATAAGTTTCTGAGGGCAAACGCTGGGACAAAGGGTAGGAAGAAAAAAATCAAAAGGTCCAGGAAGCATGTCTCCATCTGGTCATGGTACCTGATTCGCTGCTGTTCCGTGGAACAATATCATAATCCATCCAAATTATTGGATAATAATTTGTTTCTGAATATATCGTGCAGAAAATGTTTGACAAATCAGCCACCAAATCTACAAACATTATTCAAGATAAAAAACTTTTTAAAATAAATTTATTTTTTAACTATGATAGCATTAGGATCCCCCCATCAGTTATCACCACCATAGTCCACCCACCACCAAATTCCCCATCATCCCCCACCATAAGCCATTGGGCTTCCTTCCCTCAAGACAAAGAGCTTTTAATTTGGAACTTAAATACTATCTTCCAAAGGCTGCTTTATTGTAACATCTATGAACACAGTCGACTGCTGGGTCATGACCATGAATCGTGTAATATCACCAGTATTGTAGATGTATGTTCCCAGCCCTTCTGGTTTGCTGTGTCTGGAAGCAATAATGTCAAGTTTACACAAACAAGCATTGGAGTCAGAAGGACTTCTGCTCAAATCTTGGTCCTTCAATTATTTAGTATCCTTGGGCAAAATTGGCCTCTTGAAACCACCATTTCTTCATTTATGAATTGGGGTTAGTCAGGGCAATAGTGAAGATTAAGCACAATGAAACATGTAAATCACTCAACAGAACAGCTTCCACGCATCAAGCTCTCAGGACATGTTGGCTGTTATTACATCGTACATTGTAAGCTGCAAACATGGTCATAGTCAAGTTCAGAAATATCCAAAGCCATATTAGAAACTAGAAATGGGTTATCTGTTTCATGGAATGGTTCTAGTTAAAGATTCCTCTCTGGATATGGATTCAGATTAAGTCAAATGTGCAACATTGCTATGATTTTTAAAATTCGTTGCTACCAATGATTTTAAAAGGTCAGCTCTACTGCCATATTCATTCCTCCACTCTTTCACTCACCAACTCATCTGTTCAGTTCACTCAGCAGGCTCCTTATGCACCCATTGCTAGCCAGTATTATTCCAGACTTAAATAAAACGATGCATGTAAGTGCCATCCCTGGTAGATCATAAATATGAATGGATCTAATTTTGGTCAATTCTGTTATTAGTAGCACTAATAGATGCAAAACAGGACATGAAATTAAATAGGCTCAGAAATCTGTTTCTCACTGTGCCCATGTCTCACCTGAGCACTGACATTGTCAAACCCACTGAATTCCTTCTGTGGAATCCATGCTTAATTTGGTGGCAGGTGATCGATCATCAAAATGATAGTAAATTATTTTCAACTAGTCATGATTTAAATGATTTCTCACATACACCAGAAAATGTTCTTGAAATTTCTGATGAAAAGTTTCTCTCTCTACCTCAGTGCTTCAATAATGTTCTAAAAAATGCATGATCTCATAGGATACTGTTGGAAATGGACCGAAAACACACATTTAGGGTGTGCTGGGACCGGGTGGCCGGCCCTTTGTGACTCTACATTTAGAGGAAGTATTAATTAAACTCTAAACTCTTTTTGAAGGTTTGAGAGGTAAGACTGGACCCCTGGGCCTCGCTGGAGAGAAAGGGGACCAAGGAGAGACTGGGAAGAAAGGACCCATAGGACCAGAAGGAGAAAAAGGAGAAGTAGGTCCAGCTGGAGCCCCTGGGCCAAAGGGAGACAGGGGAGAGCTTGGGGACCCAGGGCCGCCCGGAGTTTGTAGATGTGGCAGCATCGTGCTCAAATCTGCCTTTTCGGTAGGCATCACAACCAGCTACCCAGAAGAGCGGCTCCCAATCATATTTAACAAGGTCCTCTTCAACGAAGGGGAGCATTACAACCCTGCCACAGGGAAGTTCATCTGCGCTTTCCCAGGCATCTATTACTTTTCTTATGATATCACGTTGGCCAACAAGCACCTGGCCATCGGGCTGGTGCACAACGGGCAGTACCGGATAAAGACCT